>NC_136060.1:73411886-73485886 GCF_964261635.1 Lissotriton helveticus
GTCCCTCTGTTCTCATAGTTCCTCACTCCTGTTCACTCACTCCGTCTCTATTACTCTCACTATCTCTGACTCATCACTCTTTCACTACTTGTTCATTATGCTTTCTCCCTGTAGTTCAAACACACTAAGGGGCATATTATCAACACGGGCGATAAAATTATCGCTGCTTTTATCAGCAGAAAACTGCTGCAAAAGCGGCTTTAGCGGCAGTTTTCTGCCGATAAAAGCAGCGATAATTTTATCGCCTGTGTTGATAATATGCCCCTATGTTATTTACATTTCTTTGCTGTTTCAATCATTCCTTTTCTGTCACTTCTTCTTTTCTGCTTTCTGTTTTTTCTCTCTGTTATTCCACATGTTTTAACCTTAGTCACTATCATACATCTTGTTTTATTCCTATTTACTTTTGCTCACTGTTTTCATAACACTTTCCCTCAGGATTGTTCTTTTAGTCCGGTTCTATCCCTACCTCTCATTCCACATCCTTTACTGTTTTTCTTCTTATTTTGAACATTCACTCACATTCTCTAAGAAACTCTTGTTTATTATTCTTCTACTCTCCTTTTTTTCTTTCACTTCCTTATCTATTTTGTTTTTCACAATTATACCCTCTTCCATCTTTTCTTCGGTAAATAGATCTATTAAACAGTATCTCTGTGTTACTCCCTCTAGCTGTCTTTCTTTTAACATTACTCTCTTTTTCCTTCCCTTATACTTACTCTTCTTTTTTTTAAAAAAAAAAAAAATTCTGGTTCGCTTCCGGTTCGCGTACCGGCGCGCGAACCGGGAAGCGAATCAAAAGAAATAGAGGTTGCCAGAGTGCTAAACATTCTAGCAATTTTTTATAAAGGGGAGGTAGTTCTGAAAAGAACTTTTTTTTAATTATTTTTGTTGTTTTATATTTTTTTTATTATTTTTCTGAACATTTTTTTACTTTTTTGTATTTTTTGAACGGTTTTATATTTTTTTTGTTTTTTTTGGGGGGGGGAGAAACGAAAATGATTCATTATAAAGGGCTCAACAGGAGCAACAAAAAAAAAGATAATTTATTGTCTGGGGTGTTTTGGACAATTATGATTGTCGATAGCTCTGTTGATTAAAGTGATGCTACTCTCCCTGTAGCAAATCAATTGGCCGCAAAAAATGCAGACATGCTTGACAATCCCAAACTTTAGCTGGATGTTTGGGACCATCTCCCTCGCCTCTGGTCCCGTCACTGCCTCTACATTTGATGTTCTGGCCACAGGAGGGGGGTTATCCTGCAGGTCACGTACCTGCGCAGCACTATAATTATTAGGGTGCCACCTCTGCATATGGCGATGCATGGTGTAATTGCCATAGCTATATTTTTTATCTGTCCCTCTGGACAGATCTTTTTTTACAGATAAGGCAAGTAACATAGCGGGCATTTACTTTTTTTTGGCCTTGGGGATATTTGAAAAATTGCCAAATGAAATTTTCCTTGACATGGGACCTCCTAGGCTCTTCAGGCAAAAAATGCCTCTCTTGCTCCTCTTCCTCTTCTTCCTCTTCTTCCTCCTCTTGCTGAACGATAACCTGAGGAGGTGGTCCTCTCTTCATAGGAGGTGGTGGTGGTGGTGGGGGTGCACCAGCTGCAGCTACAAGACTTGCCATTTCTAAGTAATCAAAAAAGGTCTTCCTCTCACAAAGTTGAAAGTCAGAGTGAGGAAACAAGGAGGGGTTTTCATATTTTGGGAAAAAAAATAGTTCTAAACCAATGAAAAGTGTTATTTTTAGGTCACATGACCTAGCCGTACATCATTAGGAAACCAAAAGTGAAATGAACCAATGAAAAGTTTTAATAACAAGTCACATGACCTGTTATGCTTACGTTACGCGCTCTGCGCCGCGCCCCGGATCGCTTCCGGGAAGCTGCGCTTCGCGCCTCGCTTCGCGCACCGGAGCACTTCCGGGTGCGCTAACGCGGCGCGTCATATGACGCATTACGCGACAACGCGATACGTCGCGGTTACGCGCCACGTCACGATGTTGTTTTCTAACGCGGCAGTTGCGCAGACGGAACGTTTACCGGTTCGCGGACTGGGTCGCGGCAGCAAATTGAGCTAACGGGAAGCTACCCGGTTCGCGGACCGGGAGCGAAACAAAAAAAAATAATTAAAAAAAATACATAAACAAATTGTATTAAAAACATATAAAATATATTTTTCGATTTAAAGAATACATTTTAAAGCTTTTGATATTTGCTATTAAAAAACCATTGAAATTCACTGAAAAAACCATAGGTTATAGACCATATATAGTTAGGAATTAGCATTTACAAAACCTTGAAAATTCACTGAAAAAACCATAGGTTATAGATCATATATAGTTAGGAATTAGCATTTACAAAACCTTATTTTACTCACACAAAACCATTGAAATTCGCATATATAGTTAGTTGCACTAACTATATATCGCGCACCCGCAATCCACTGCTGATCATGTCACATATTACATCATTCATGACATGCTCAGTGACATCACTGATGACATCACTGATGACATCTCAAATGACATCACTGATGACATCTCAAATGACATCACTGATGACATCACTGATGACTACATCCAGTGACTGTATGTTTCTGTAAAGTTAAAATATGTCTTACATATTGAAGAATGAGTGGATGTATAAGTGTCTGGATGAAGGATTTAGTAGGTGCATGACTGACTGTATGAGTGAGTGATTAAATGTGTCTCACTGAGTGCATGGGTTAGTGACTAAACTGTTTTAATTTGTGCATCATTATGTCTGTTGTTCTGTAAACTGCTGCATGTGTTGATCAGTAGCTATATGAGTAACTATATGTGTTATTGATTGGTTGCCCAAGTATTTGTATGGGAGACTGAGTGTGTGTGTGGGTGACTGGGAGGTGTATGACTCTGTGCATAGATGTGTGAGCAGTTGATTCACTAGATGTATGGGTTCAAAAGTGCATGTGGAAACAGCTGTATGGGCGGTTGACTATGTGCATGAGTGTATTGGTGAGTGAATGGATATCTCAGTGCTACATGTTAAAGTAAGTACATATGTAAAACACAGTACATGTGAGAGTTGACATATATAAATAACTGTGCATAAGAGCCAGTGAATGTGTGAGTGGCTGTATGGATCATTGTGAACTTGTATCCGGGATTGTATAAGAGAGTAAATATGTGTTAGTATATGTTTGAATAAGTAAGGTGTGTATAACTGTATAGTTGAGAAAATGGAGGTGTGATTGATTCTTTGCATGACTGACTAGGTGTGTGAGTAACTCCATGGACGAGTGACTGTCTGTGAGTGTCTGTTTACACTGAGTGTATCTAAGGTTATATTAGAGTCTGAAGAGGTTCATCCTATTATCACATGAATGATATCATCAGTGATGTGATCAGTAATGTCAAATGAGATGTCCAAAGTGATGTCATCAGTGATGTCATTTGAGATGTCATCAGTGATGTCATCAGTGATGTCATTTGAGATGTCATCAGTGATGTCATCAGTGATGTCACTGAGCATGTCATGAATGATGTAATATGTGACATGATCAGCAGTGGATTGTGGGTGCGCGATATATAGTTAGTGCAACTAACTATATATGCGAATTTCAATGGTTTTGTGTGAGTAAAATAAGGTTTTGTAAATGCTAATTCCTAACTATATATGGTCTATAACCTATGGTTTTTTCAGTGAATATATATATATATATATATATATATATATATTTATTTATTGATTTATTTAAATATACAACATACATGGTTAGGTATGTTTTTGATGTCTCATATAAGTATATATTCCTACAGTATTACTGCTATCTATTTGGATTCAAGCATGTGAATCTATGAAAGATCCAATGCTGAAGAAGAAAGTAAGTTACTTACCTGTAAATGTGGTTTTCCAGTATTGGTATATTTCATAGATTCACATGCGACCCACCCTCCTGCCCATCGAGGCATCCCTGGCTATCTGAATACAGTTAAATTTCACTTGTGCTCGAAAATCTGAGACCCTGGAGCCTCAGTAGAGATGGTTCTAGAGGCTGCTGTCACCTGATTGGCTGTACTTTGGACCATTCTTAATAACTAGGACGAGATATTAAAGTGAATGTATTTCTCCATTAACTTCAATGTTAAGGTCATTACTTACTGCTTTTAATGTATTGTGGGACTCCCACTTCCACAATGGGGAATGATTCAAGCATGTGAATCTTTGAAAGATATAAATACTGGAGAACCACAGTTACAGGTAAGTAACTTATTTTCATATGGGTGTGAAGGGGGTAAACAGATGTCAAAATATTTGAGTGCTTAAATTTGGGAGAGTGCAGTGCATGTTTGGGGGCGGTGAAGTGGCAGATGTGAGGAAGTGCATTCAGGGAAGAGTGAAAAGAAGATGCTGAAGAGAAAAGAGAGGTGGTTGAAGATGTGCAGATGGACAAGATATGCAGAAAAAAAGAGGTTACATATCTAAAATAAAGCACAGATAACTGAAGACCAAAACTCCTTCCACGGGCCTCAATGCTATTTAATTCACAGACTCACTATTTCAGAATTTAAACATTTTCAATGTTAATTATTTATAAATAATTATTGTTGTTTCTCATTTATCTTAACCAGCTAACACCCATTGACAAAGCCAATCATACTGACAGGCTTTAGGTGTATGTCAGTTGTTCTGTCATTTATCTGGATACAATTACATCTCAGAGAGAAACCAAAATACCTGTCAGGTGGCACACTATGGGAATCACAGAAATGTATTTGAAACGTTCCTTTATAGAGTCCTCACTTTCGTTGTCGCACTTAAAGACCTGTCTATACGTATTTCTATATGACTAGTTGCAGCCAGGAGCTGTGGGTGATTCTCGAAGTCTGGTTAGAGCATATTTTTCCAAAGTTAATGCTGCATGCAGTGCAAGACACTGGGCAAGCAAACATTTTAGAGGGCTAAAGTTGTCATGCTGTACAATTTACACATTACAGTAACCCTTACCGAAGTTGAATACTACATTTACTGGTTAACCTGTCTTTTTATAGCATTCGAAGACTATTTTATGCCAATTTTAGAGTTCAATAGTGTTCTTTTTGGGAAGGTTAGTGCATGAAGACTACTGATATGTGAGTGGTACTTCTTGAATACTAACAGAAAACTAAGCACATACTTATTTGTATCGCATAGTCTTCATTTACAATGCAGAACATTTAGTGAATACAAACAATTTGAATACTACTGGACTTTAAACAGACTACTATTAACATTCTATTCAAGCTGCATGCTGAATGGTAGATCGGTGCCTTATTTATTACACTATTTTTATGCCTTATTTATTATATTATTGTGGTGTTTGTTTAGTGTAGGGTAGTGTTTTAGGGTTTAGGGTAGTGCTGGGGGATCGTGCAGGGTAGTGATTTAGTGTAGGGACCGGACTGTGGGTTGGGTAAGGGTCGTGCTGGGGTAGTGTTTTAGGGTAGTGTTGTGGTGTTTAGGGTAGTGTTTCAGGTTTTAGGGTTTAGTGCTCGGGGGTCGTACAGGGTAATGTTTGAGTGTGGGGACCGGACTGGAGGTTTCGGGGGGGGTCGTGCTGGGGCTAGTGTTTTAGGGTTTAGGGTAGTGTTGTGGTATTTGTGTAGTGTAGTGTAGGGTAGTGTTTAAGGGTTTAGGGTAGTGCTGGGGGGTTGTGCAGGGTAGTGCTTAAGTGTGGGGACTGGACTGGGGGTCGGGGGAGGGTCATGCTGGGGGTAGTGGTTTAGGTTAGTGTTGTGGTGTTTGTGTAGTGTAGGGTAGTGTTTTAGGGTTTAGGGTAGTGCTGGGGGGTCATGCAGGGTAGTGTTTAAGTGTGGGGACCGGACTGGGGGTCGGGGGAGGGTCGTGCTGGGGGTAGTGGTTTAGGGTAGTGTTGTGGTGTTTGTGTAGTGTAGGGTAGTGTTTTAGGGTTTAGGGTAGTGCTGGGGGGGTCATGCAGGGTAGTGTTTGAGTTTAGGGACCGGACTGGGGGTCCGGGGGTCATGCTGGGGGGTAGTGTTTTAGGGTTTAGGGTAGCGTTGTGATGTTTGTGTAGTGTAGGGTATTGTTTTAGGGTTTAGGGTAGAGCTGGGGGTCGTGCAGGGTAGTGTTTGAGTGTAGAGACCGGACTGTGGGTTGAGCGTCGTGCTGGGGGTAGTGTTTTAGGGTTTAGGGTAGTGTTGTGTAGTGCAGGGTAGTGTTTTAGGGTTCAGGGTAGTGCTGAAGGGAGCCCCCTGAAGAGACATCAAAACAGTCCGCTAATGTATCGGCCTTTTACCGGTCAGGTGAGAGCGGCGCCCCGGAAACTCACGAGCTCACAAATGGAAGCTGCATTCCCCGCTCCCACCTCACTACTCGATCACCGCCCGCTATGATTGAGACGTTGACATTCTAAAATGGCCGCCGCGGGCTCGATGCCCTATCACCCGGCCCACGTCTCTCTTCTGTGTTAGCTGCACCTTGCCGGTGAGGTCCGTGGCGCTGCTATCCGGGCCGTCGCGTGCGATTGCCAGGGGAGCCAGCTTCCCTCACAGGAACCGAAAAAAGACCCACAACGGGAGCGGCGATACTGGGAAAATTTGGCAGCCCGGCCCCAGTGAATGCGGGTCATTGGCGGGTGAAGTGGTCCTGTTCTCTTGAGAAGCCAGTCTCTGCTTGTTTTTATATCACCCCTGTGCCCCGCGCACCCATCCGCTGGTCCCACCCTAGGCTCAGAAGGCCCCTTACAGAAAGCCCCTTCTTTGATTTAGTTTGACTTTCTTCCCTGTTGGGTGGGTTCCTTGTCCTAACCCAGTTGTACAGACGCTCACCTTCACCTACATCCCGCACTTAAGGTTAGGAAAAGCTCCTTCATAGGGCTACTCCCTCTCAAGTTCAAGGAGGCCCCTCCAGGCATTCCTGCATGCAAAATGCGCCCCTTCCCCCCCTCAAAGCCAAAGTAGTACCGGGCACACCGCGGACCACAGTTCAGAAACTTCTCACACCTCCACTCGCCCAGGGCAAACTTCACCAGGCTGCACTGTCTAGAAGCAGCGCCCGCCCCATCCCAGAGGAATTGGACCCCCTGCGTTCCTCACACAGGCCTCAGTACACTGCATGAATAGCAGCCGGACCCTCCACCAGAACCTGCTGGGAACTTATCTTGGGACCTGAGCTCAGCCGGGCCACACAATGTGTTGGATCAACGCCCACCCACCATAGCTTCCAGCCTATGATCTTACTTCCATTCGTGCTCATGATAATGAATTACACTTTTTATAGGCGGTGTGTGCAGAGTCACCCTGCTATGTTTATTTGGAGTATGGCGTATTGAATGGACGTGGCTTGTTTACCAAACACGTGAAACATTTAATTGATGAATTACCGAAAAAGTCTATGCTCCGACACAGTTTGTTTATTATCCTAACGCATGCTTCCAGTTGTACGTAATTTTTTAGCACATACGCATACACATGGCAAGGTGTGCTCAAAAGTAACTGAACTTCATCAGTAAATACGCTGTTATTTGTTACATTTTTACTGCGGCTGCTTTATACGTAATTTCCAACGATTGCTAAAAATAGCAACAGCAGAAAATGCCTTGAAAAAGAGTTCAGTACTCCGTGTACATTCCATTCCCTGCTTGCCAAATGTGATGCCTTTTAGAGTTTAGAGATCTATTTGATGTTCTATGTAAGTTGTCATGTCTGCACAATGAGCAGTTTCTGTGCCTCACTTTATACCGCGTAGCTCTCCCCTGAAAACAGAAAATTGCAAAGTTGGGGCTTTGTACCAACCAAGAATGTACTTGTGTTTTATCAGAAAACACAGCTGTTCTGTACTATTCGCTCAATGAAAAGTACATTTTGACTTCAGGATTACCCTAACTTTATGGAGCTAGCGAATTAGACCCCCCCCCCACCACCACCACCACCAGGAGTAATTCATTTGCTTGTGTTTTGTGTATATATTTCTTTCCTAGATGGACATGTTTGCCCAAATATAACAAAGGGAATTAATGTATTTATTCCCATCGTCTTATGTCTCTGTAGTGCCACAGAAACTCTTAAACGCAGGTCGTGCCAGCTCCGTGATAACCATATCCCTTTTCTTCTGTCACTGCCCTGCCAGTGTGCCAATGCTCCCATCAGTGTAAACGCTAACTCTCAACAGTGCACTGTACACCACCTCTCGTAATGCAATCTCACTACAAGCCTCAACAGCAGCCTATCGGTACATAGCTGCCAAGGTTTCAGATTGCTTAAGTGTGACATTTTCATATTTCAGTGTAATTATGAGTGACATTTCAATGACTATGAGTGACACGTTTGCGCAAGCAAAATCAAGCAATGAAAATGAGGGAAGCATATATAAATATCAGAAATTACACACATTTGAGCAACGAGAAACTCTAAGAAGATCTTAAAACTGCTGCAATTGACCTATGGCTTTGCTGTTACTCACTATTGGTGGCTGCTGTAATTTCTACTGTAATGCTCTTTGTCTATCATATATGGCCCAACACTATCATGTAGTACCAATCATTTATGTGCCTTATATCATCGATTTAATTCCTAAAGCACTCGAACATCTTTCGGACCCTCTCTCACCAACAGTTCATTTGCTTAATAGTTATGCTCATACCAATGTAGGGTGTCAGGGCACTTCACATCAGACACACATTATACCAACACGATGACTCCTTTGTGGGTACTATAGTCTAGCAAATGTTATTCGTAGCACATCTCTTTGACAGCAGCTGAAGTGTTTAATATAGGTAGTTCATCCATCAAGCAAGCAATAGCGTGGGGTGAAACTGAAATTCTTTGCAGTGTTCACAACCATTCTGTCTTTCAATTTCGATTATCCTGCTGGCCTGAGCCCCCAGTTGCTAATTATATATTTGTGCTTGGATTTCTTGCAGTACACCAGACAGAATGGTTGCGAACACTGCAAAGCACTGGGGGCTAAATTGGAAAAAATCCCGCAGTGTCACCAGTGAGGTTAGTACTAACACACGCCAGCACTGACTGAAGGCTCCAGCTGTTCCTGACCATGCGCTGCCATTCATTCAGTAAATCACACAGGCTGGTGGCCCTTACTTTGGCAGTAGTAGTCGCAATGTCCGGAAGAGTGTGGCGCTCTAACAATTGCTTGACATGCGACGCCGTTGCTCTGTAAGGCAGTGGCTGCAGGCTCACTTAGGCCTCAAGCCACTGCGCTCGCGGTAATTTGGGTTTGCCGGCCGCCTCAATTATAGTCACCCTCCAGGCTCAGCAGGCCAGTAACCTGGTAGTGGGTCACTCACTCTTCTCGGGCTCCCTTAGGTGTCTGGCATTATTGAATTGAGGAGGCTGATAGCGCACTGCGGCACTGGTGAGAGTTGTGCTTGTGGCAGGCAGCGCGACGCTGCAAGTGCCATATTTGAATAAATTTGTGGAGCCGCGCAAAACACTGGGCAGCTGGCACTTGACTGTCCACTTACTTATTGTTGACTGACCTGCTGCTGCCCAGCCACGATTGTGCAGCACAGACACTGCCTACTGCCATACTGCCAGTGCTGTCTTCATCCACTCTGAGGCAGTCTGAGATCAGGTCAGCTGAGCTGCTCATGATGCGGCCGGACGGTCAGGACCCCCCCCTGTGGCCGACCCAGCCTGGCAGGCGGCGCCATGATGAGAGGCTGTGAGAGTGAGCAACTGAGGCAGCCTGCACGCTCACTCAGATTCCCCCGCCGACCGTACTAACTTCCTGTTCCTGGCGGCCGGACGTGACGCGGGAGTACCGTACATCCGGATTTAATCCCGGCCCCCTGGTGACACGTCGGTGATCATCATTGGCTGCACTGTATCGGGACTGGCAGACAGAAGTGCAGTACTCGATACATTTTTAGCGCCGGCTCTCAGAGAGCTGCGCAGTCTGCTGCTGTTAACTGTTTGGGACACAGGCGGCACCTCGAGCAGCAGAGAGAGCCACGGTGACGGGCACAGTGACAGGCGCCGTTGGCTCGCCTGGCAGGTGCAAAAGTCGTGACATTTCATTTCAGTGCGGTGATGCGGATCACCGCACTGAAATGCGTGGGCGTCAAACGTGTTGAGTGACGCTTGGCAGGACTGTCGGTACCAGATTCCTCACAGTAGTGCTCTGTTCATCTAAAATCCATCGACGCAGCATCTTGATAGTAATAATGACCCCACAGTGTCTGCTTCCTCTAGCAGAGTCTTATCTCTGCTTAAAGATCAAAGCAGTGTGATAATGTCGGAAGAAATAATGCATTTATTGTTCCAGCTTACAAGTGTAAGCCATCCTGTAGAAAATACATATAATATATAACAATATATAATACATAATATAACATCACGTTGCAGGTTAGATAATTTTATAATAATTTTTCAACTTGCACAATATTAAAACGGCCAAATGACAAATGTATTGCAAAGCAAACACAAGGAGATGATGGACGGAGCGCTGAAAGTTTTCAGACACTCACCCCCAGTCACAGATCTGGGCTGAATCCATCGTCGTACACACATAAACATGCTTTTTCATCTTACTGTAAATTTTGTTTCATTTTGAAAAATAAAATTGTATTTAACGGTTTATTATTGTTTATATTTTAAATTCGATATATGTGGGGGCGTCTAAATCTTTTTAAGTACTTAGGGCCTGTAAAGGTCTTAATCCCGCCCTGCATGCATCCTCCCTTGATACTTGCGCGCTGGCACGCTAACTCAGCTCTTGCTTCCCTTTGAACACGGGAAACGTGAGCTCTGGCCACGGGAGACACGTGATTTATCGGGTGTACTGTGGGTATACATGAGGTCAGGTCCAGGCATTCTGTTTAGTACTGGTGCATAATTACAGAATGAACTGCAGTTCGCGTCCTCTTATTCTACTGCATCTCTGCAGTCTGATGTCCTGGGATTATACAGCGTAACTGCTGCAAATTAGTGTTGTGCATCCGATGGCGCGTCCCCTGAACATAGGAAACGCGATGTTTGGCCCCGGGAGACACGTGACCTACCAGGTGCATTATGGGGATGCTCTGACTATTTGAACCTGACCCGCAATCATGTCGGGTTTCTCGAGCAGGTTGACTCTCAGGTACTCTTTGCGCGTGACCAGGTAAGGGGGCTCTTGCTTTTCTTTGTAGCCCGTCTGCTCACTATTTAATGAGTGTGGAGCTTACAGGCTGTTTATTTACTTGTGTTACTTCTTTTGCCCGAGCGTTCTGGGGGAAGGGGGGCCTTCGTGTAACAGCAAACAAGAGCTCGGTGTGCGACACAAAATAAACTATCTCTCTTATGTTCTTACCGCATTTCGTAATTACTGCGGTTTGTGGTATATATAGAAGATATTGGTCTAGTAATTTGGAATTGTTGAGCAAACATCGACCGGTTATATGGGAGTTTCCTTTCTGTTATTATTTCATCTCTAGCACTATAGCTTGTGGTATGGGTGTAACTGTGACTGGCTCGTTTTAGGCTTTATCAACTAGGAATCATGTGCACCTTTACACTTTCAGCCCGTTAAGATTGAGCGCTGGACTAGTCTGAAAAGGTTTTAGACGGGGGGATGCGCATATGTAATTACCTTGATCCTATAAGCATCAGTACATGTATGCTCAGGATTGTCTGAGTGTCTGAATACATTCTTCCCGTTCTGTTTACAGGGGAGACGAATATAGACGTTTGGGGCTATACATACCCCATTCCCCACTGATGCATCTCAAAGTAAATATTTTAGTTGAGAAGCCTATTGCCTATTTCGAATCCCACTTTCGATCGCATAGCACACCAACTATTGTTTTCCATGATTCATTCTTTTGATTTGTTTTATATGTTTCCTTATAGCATAGCTGCCAAGGTTTGATTGCCATGTGTGACATTTTCAAAATGTCAGTGTAATTATGAGTGACATTTCAACAACTGAGTGACATCAAGTGATCAAGACCAGGTGTAGGAGAGTAGGGTCTTCTTCCTATGGTCACCCCCACTTTTTGCTTTGCTTTACTGGTTTTCGACTTAGATATGGCTGTGGGTCTGCTAATCGGACCCGCAGCACAGATGCACTCTCTCTAAATTTACCTCATGTACTCTAGGTACATCCACAATTGGGAATTGGTTCACCTTGTCAGCCCCTGTAGAAGTGTACCCTAGGTACTCCGGGCATAGGTGTAACCAAGGCCTACCAGGGGCTGCAGCACATATTATGCCACCCCTGGCTGGCCCCTCAAATAGACACAACTGGCTGATCACGCAGCTGTGGCAAGGTCGTGTAATCACCCCTTGCCTAGGTATAATATTCCTATACCTACTTATATATAGACACATAGTAACCTGTGAGTCACTCCTATGGCAGGCCTTAACAATCCTGGAGGCAGAGTGCTTGGTTGTGTGAGATGGTGCTCTAGCATGAGCTGAGCCTGTCTGCAGCTTTCGGAACCATGTCCTTATAGCTGTTCTATGATATCGCCATACCATCTACTCTTAGGTGCATTATAATCCTCGCGGTTAATGCTAACTTTGGTTTGGCTTTATCCAAACATGTCGTGTAAGGTGTCATACGCGTTGGAATACTACCCCCTCGCCAATTCTGGCGACGGGGGTAGCATTCCACCCTTCTAGAGGGAGAAGACATGTTGTTGCTGACTATTCAGGTTAAAGTTAACCAGAGTCCCAGCGTCACAAAATGGACGCTGCTGCCACAGACACAAGTCTGACCAAATGCTGCTGGGAGTCCTTCCAGTCACGGAGGTTTGGACAATAGGTTTCCTGCCTGGAGAGGTGCGAGCACCACCCCAAACAGGACTTTGTGTATTGGGACAGGGAGGGCTGAATAGATTGAGACATTGCCTGTAGTTCTATCTGTCCAGACTCCTGACTCTCCTCCCGACACCCCCTTATCTGGTCTTCTAATTAACTGCCGTTCAGCAGTCAAACATGCCGCAGATATTGCTGCCCTCATCCTGGTCAAAAACCTAGACCTAGCCATACTAACCGAATCCTGGCTAAAGGAATACTCTTCCCCTTGCCTGGATATATTAGTCCCGCCCAACTACAACATCGCCAGACTGGATAGACACTCCAATAAGAAAGGAGGAGGCATAGCCTGCATCTACCGTTCCTCCTTGCTTGCCACAGAACTCGTAACGGACACCTCAGACTCCTGTGAATACCTTGCACTCTCCGTTTGCAGCAACTCATTACACCTCTTTAACTTGCACATCTTCTACCACCCACCAGGTCCAAACGACGCTTTCACTGATCACCTTCTGGAAATCATGACAACAAGGATTTCCTCCCAAGGCAACAGAGGTCTTCCTGGGTGATTTTAACCTGCATTGGAATGATGCGAAAGATCCCCACGTCAATGACATCAAAGACCTTCTAACTGACCAAGCCCTGACCCAAGCCTGTTCTATGCCAACCCACTCAAAAGGAGCCATCCTTGACTGGATCATTTCAAAGGAGTCCGCTGTCAAGCTTATCGCCATAGACCCCTGTGACTGGTCTGACCATCACTGCATATCCTTCATTTTACCCGGAACACGCAAAACAAAATCATCTCAACCGGTGATTCCTAAACGCTGGACCAGAGACACTAAGAACCTAGACTTTATGAAACTCGAGGCTCGCTGCAGATCTGACCTACCCCCCCTTGCACATAACCAAGGTTAACGATCTCAAAGAACACTACTCATCGTCCATTTCAAACATTCTGGACGACCTTGCCCCTCTAAAACTAAAAAGAACACAATGCAAAGACAGAAACCCTTGGTTCACTGGCTCCCTTAACTTGGAGAGAAGATCCCTACGTCAATCTGAAAGAATTTGGAGACAACACCCCTCTGCAGCGCATCTAAAACTTCTGCGTCAGGCAAGAAATGCATACAACAAGCACATAATTGCAAAAAAAATACTTCAGATCAGAATTGGGGCACGCCAAGAATAGACCCCAAAAGCTCTTTGAACTGGTCAAATTCCAATCTAATAAACTGGCTAAAACACCGAAAGAATCCCCCAAATCGCTAATATCGTCAGATGAATTCTCCTCCTTCTTCGCTGATAAAATCATGTCATTAGGAATTGAACTCAGTACCACCACCTGCCCCCAACCCCCGCCTGCTCTGCCTCACTCTTCCGCTCCTTCCATCCCGGCCTCTCTTAAAAACAAAGCCCGCTGGACTGACTTTGAATACTATAATGAAAACTCCATCTCAAAAATCCTCTCTACCTTAAAACAAAACAACCACTTCAATGACCCGCTATCCTCCAACTGCCTCGCCGTTGCCTCCCAATCCATCTTTCCTTGCTGGACTACAATTATCAACGCTTCTCTCCAGCAGGGATTGATCCCGGACCCTTTGAAAGCCGGCCAAGTCCTCCCCATCTTGAAAAAACCTTCACTGGACCCAGCCTCCCCTGACAATTTCAGACCTATCTCCAATATCCCGCTACTAGCCAAAGTATTGGGGAAGTGTGTTCAACAGCAACTTAGCCAACACATCAACAACTTCCATCTATTAGATGACTTCCAATCTGGATTCAGACCAGGGCACAGCACCGAAACTGCTATGCTCCACATCGTGGACGATGCCCTCCTAGCCCTAGACCAAGGCAAAAACTGCCTTCTAATCCTCCTTGATCTATCCTCTGCCTTCGATACGGTCAACCATGAAAAATTACTTTAACGCCTCACTCAGGATGGGTCTGGATGGCATGGTACTAGATTGGTTCAGGTCCTTCCTCCACAACCGCTCTCGGAGATTCCTCATCAACGGCAAACTATCAGCTCCCACCCCGGTCACTGTCTGAGCCCCCTAAGGTTCAACCCTCTCCCCCACCCTCTTTAACCTTTACCTAGAGCCACTCACTGAAGTTCTCCGTTCCGCCAACATCTCCTACCATATATATGCGGACGACACCCAATTATACATAAACATCTCCTCGCTCAATGAGATCCTCTCCCTGAACGAGACCCTGAAATTAACTGTCCAATGGCTAGCCAATAACCAACTCAAACTGAATGCAAAGAAAACTGAATTTCTCCTAATCTCCCCATCTAAAGCCAACCCGGAGACTCAGACCAGGATTAAGGCCATCACAGCCCTGAACTGCCCACCGACCGTTGTGGACTCTGCCAAATCCCTGGGCATTATCCTCGACAGTAACCTCAATATGAGAGACCACATTAACTCGATGGCCAAAGCAGCCAGGTTCCACTTGAGCTACCTCTGGAAGCTGAAACCTTTAATCGATGCACCGGACTTAAAAATGGCAGTTCAAGAACTTGTCATCTCCAGACTGGAATACGGCTGTTCCACCCTCACAGGATTACCTAAAACCTCCTTAGCGCCTCTAAAAGCCTGCCTCAACGCGGCTGCCAGACTACTCACAGGTACCAGGAAGTTTGACCACATCTCTCCTCACATGAAGGCGCTGAACTGGCTCCCCCTGGAAGCCAGAATCCTGTTGAAATTGGCCTGCACTATACACAAGGCCCTATACACAAACTCCCCTGCTTATTTGGCACAGAAACTAGTGATATCCGGAGGAAGCAGGAACTCCAGGTCCGCCAGAAACGTCCTGCTCCAACCTGCCGGAACCCGATCACAGAGCCTGACAAGACCCAGACTTCCAGACCTCTCTGACCCTCTCTTCACGACTGCAGCCATAGTTGAGATCCGTGGAGGTGACGAGACCCGTGGGACTGGACATCTTGGAAAGCCTGCAACTTGCTAACTGTGCAGCTCCTGAGGCATCCTCGAAGCTGTGCACTGGGAACTGAGAAACCCCGAGCCCGAGATCCACCTGCACCGAAGATCAGCTCTCCACGAGTTCTGCGTGGGGCCCTGGTAAATCTACTTCGAACTAATCCCCCTTTCAATAACCGGACGGATAATCCAGAGGTCCTTTGTAGGGAACTTATGGATAAACTTACGAAGGCCGTGGATCGAGTGGTACTAATCCGTAGGCTGAACCTAGTGGATAGAGGCCTAGGGGCCCCATGGTATAATGAACCACTTAGAGAGAAGAAACGGGGGCTACGGAAACTGGAAAGAGCCTGGCGCAAGGACTGCAGTTCCGACTCCCGGAGCCGATATATACAGGCACTCACTAGCTATAAGCAGGCGATCATAGCTAGGAAGTCCGAGTTTTTGGAGGAGAGGATTGCAACTGCCACGAATCCCCGGAAAGAAGTCTTCCGAGTCCTCACGGAGCTTAGGAAAAATAAGGAACAGACTCCAGAGTTTATTCAGGAAGACTGCCAAAAATTCCAGGACTTTTTTACTAACAAAATTACAGACCTTGTGGCTGAAATCACGGCGACCACCCAGATTTACTGCCCGCCGCAGGTTATGCCGGCTAGAATGCCAGTGATAACCCCATTAACTGCCTTACCCTTGATTACAAGGGAGAGGCTGTCTTCTCTTATGGGGCGGGTCAAGTCGGGCTCCAGGTCTGATCCGTGCCCACCCGAAGTGTTCAAACTGGCACTCCCTGGTATAGAGGAAGATGTGCTGAGCCTCCTAAACCTATCTTTACAGGTAGGACAAGTGCCTCTTTCCTTCAAAGAAGCCCGGCTGATCCCCCTGCTGAAAAAAACGGGGGCGGACGTGAAATGTCTGAAAAATTTCAGACCAATCTCCCAGCTACCATTCCTGGCGAAAGTGCTGGAGCAACACGTTCTCACTACTCTGTCGGAGCACCTGGAAAGTAACGTCCTGTTAGCGCCGAATCAGGCAGGCTTTCGTGCGAATCATAGCACGGAGCTTGTCATGCTGTCGATTGTAGATGAACAGAGCAGACAAGAAAACTCCGGGTGCCCTGGTGCTGTTGGACCTCTCCGCGGCATTTGACACCGTGTGTCATAAACAACTATTGTCCCGGATGAGGGAGTTCGGCATTCAGGGCACAGCACTTGCATGGTTCACATCCTTTCTTCAAGGGAGGATGCAGAGAGTGCAACTTGGTGACCTGTTTTCCACCGCAACATCGATCACCTGCGGAGTACCGCAAGGGTCTGCTCTGTCACCCCTTCTGTTCAATATCTACCTACAGCCTCTGATTCTAATGCTCAAGCAAATGGACTGCCAGGTGTATAACTATGCGGATGACACCCAAATCATCATCCAACTGGATGATGGCCAGGATGCCTTCGCAAGACTGCAAAACATTGAGAAGTACAGCCAACTGGATGTCCAGGAATTCCCTAAAGATCAATCCGGATAAGACCAAGGTGTTGCCTATTACCATCGCTGGCAACCCATGGAATGATCAATTTTGGCCTAGGGAGCTGGGTATGCCCCCGGAATCGGCGGCAGTGGTCAAAAGCCTGGGCATCGATGTGGACGGTAAATTGTCCATGAAAAACAAATTACGGCGGTAGTCGGCACCTGTGTCGGCCTTCTCCGACAACTCAGGAAAGTCGCCTCGTTGCTATCCTTATCCACCTTGAGGAGTGCGGTCTCTGCTAGGATTCTAGCCAGGCTGGATTATGGCAACTCGTTGTATATAGGATTACCGCAAAGACTCCTTAATAAAATGCAGGTTGTCATGAATGACGCTGCTAGACTCATCTTTAAAAAGCCGAGGAACACGCATGCATCCCCTGTGAGAAGTTGGCCTGATGTGCAGTGTTCACTATTCTAGTGATCACTATATATCCGTCCAAACAACCCTTATTGATGATTGGTTGTAAGTCAACCTTATAGACCAGCTATCCTAGTAGCATGGATACGAGCAGTCTAAGGCTAAGACTCTAGAGGGCGTGTTAAGCCAGCTGTTTTACCATCACATTACCCCTTGAACACCCAGTGAAAGGACACCACACAAGTGTTATGAAAATAAACAATGTATTTATTAGAATCACAACAACCCTGTACTCTTTATGAGGACAGGGTGCTAAGCACACAACAAAACTCTTATGAAAATACTTAAGTTAGCACGTTATACACAAATGCCCGAGGGGCACGAAAAACCATATACTCTAAAAGTGGAATGCGAGATTACTAGCAGGTAAGTACAGTACTAATAGGCTTTGGAATCGCTAGGACTTGACTAGGGAATCGTTAGATTACTTCTAGGAGACCTAGGGGACTCGGGTGCAGAGTGTGCACTCTCACGCGGGATGCGGGACAAAGTCTATGGAAGCTATTAAAGGCAAAGTTAGTGTTCACGGGCGAACCCGACCTGGTAGGGAGAAAACGACAGTGGATCCTGACCCTTGGATAGTGAGGCTATGCTGGGACACCGAAGTGCCGAAGTTACCTAGCCCAGGGGCTGCAGCTGCATAGGTCTGAAAAGACGTCGGGAATCTCGTTGCCGGACCAGGAGCCTGGAAGAAGGAAGTTGCTGGCAGGCGACCAGTGAAGGAAAGTTCGATGGATCCAAGCCTGGATCAAGGAAGAAGGAAACCTGAAAGCAGAGGGGACCAAGTTCTTGAATCACTAGCCAGTGATTAAGTGGGCACCAGGATGGCACCGGGCGAAGTCACCGCAGTCAGGTGAGTGGGCCCTGCTGGGCTCTGCAGTCTCTCGGACCAGGAGGCGTTGTCGGCGACCAGGATGGAGGTGCGAGCTGTCCCACGAAGGTTCTTGCTGTCGACGTCGCTGGACCCAGGATTGGGCAACAAGTCTTGGCAAATGCAAGGCCCACGCGGTGGACCTAAAATGGCGTCTTAGCCGGACCAGGAGGGTCCAGGGTACTTCTCCGATGGAGGGAAGCAAGGGCCAGTCTGGAGCAACCAGACCAGCAGCAGGGTTGTCGTCGGGCGTCGTTCGGAAGGCCACAAGCCAGCGGGCTAGTAGCCAAACAACGCGGTGAGCAGCAGAAAGCAGAAGGGCCCCACGCCGATCGTGGAGATGCTGGGGGGCTGCTCTTCGGTGCTGGAGCTGCTCAGGGTGGGGGCTTCTCGGACCCCAAAGCACTCACCAGGAAATTACTCGGTGGGCTTGCTGTGCAGAAGTCGTGCAGTCTTGGCGATGGCCGGTCCCTCGAGGTCTCGTCGCACCCACGGTTCTCAGCTGTGCTGTAGAGGTGGGTAGAGGTCAGAGGTGCCAGGGAAGCCGGGTCTCGTCGAGCTGGGCAGTCGGATTCCGGAGGAAGGACGTGCAGCAGACCGCAGTGTTCTTGGATGGTGCCTGCGGATGCAGGGTGACTACTCCTTAGCCACAAGGGAGAATCTTGAGGAAGAAATCGTGAAGTCCTTTCGTGGAAAGTGGTATCTTGATTCCAAAGATAATCTGATTTGGAAGGGGGCCAGTCTCTACCTTTATCTTGGAAAAGGGGGCTGGCACGCGACTAAGTCCTGCCCTAGGGGTGGGACCAGGAGGGGGGTGGTTACACCCACTTCCTTGGCGGGCTTTTCCCCAGCACAGGGTCTGGAGTGTCCCTGGAACTGGTTTAAGCCAGCCTATGCACAGTGAGCACCGGGGTGCCACGTGCAGTCACCTTCCTCTGAAGCCCTGCCTACCTACAATACACAAAACCCTGTCTGGGACGGTGCTGGCACCGCCCCTGGCAGGAAACCCTTTGTCCTTATCTCCTGCTCTGGGAGGACTCCCAGCAGCAGGAGGGCAGACTTGTGTCTCGGTGGCAGCATCCATTTTGTGGAGCTGAGGCTCTGTTCGACTTTAACCGGGGTTACAGGCTACATGCATGTCGTGTCCCTCTAGAAGGGTGGAATGCTAACCCCGTCGCCAGAATTGGCGAGGGGTTAGTATTCCAAGTCGTATGACACCTTACTCGACATGTTTTGATAAAGCGATACCAGAGTTGGCATTTAACCGCGAGGATTATAATGCACTTAAGAGTATATGGTATGCGATATCATGGAAACGGCTAAGGGATAGATCCCGAAAGCCGCAGACAGGCTCAGCTCATGCCAGAGCACCATCTCACACGATTCCAAGCACTCTGCCTTCAGGATTGTTAAGGCCTGCCATAGGAGTGACTGATAGGAGATCTGTGTGTCCATTTTTAGGGTTAGATATAGGTATACTATATCTAAAGCAAAGGGTGATTACACCACCTTGCCCCAGCTGTCAAGCAGCCAGTTGTGTCAGATTTGGATGGCCAGCCAGGGGTGGCATAATACATGCTGCAGCCCCTGGTAGGCCCTGGGTACACCTATGCCCTGGGTACCTAAGGTACACTGTACAGGGACTGGTAAGGTGACTCAGTATCCAATTTAGATATGTACCTAAGGTACATGGAATCCATTTTACAGAGAGAGCAGTAGGCCTGGGGTCCTGAATAGCAGGGCCCCAGGTCAACTAAGTCAGAAAACCAGCAAAACACCAGGCAAAAAGTTGGGGGCAACCATAGTCAGGGATCTACCTTCCTACATCCCCCCTCTTGCGTGAACTACACTGGCTGCCAGTCAAGCAAAGGCTAATGTTCAAGGGGCTGTGCATAGTCCATAAAGCCCTTTATGGTAGGGCACAAAGCTACATGAAATCACGCCTGACTCTCTACAGGCCGGGTAGGGCGTTAAGATCTGCAGAAGCTACCCTCCTTGTTCAACCACGCTGTAGACTGGCTACTGTGGGAGGTCGTGCTTTCTCTTACACACTCCCAGCTCTCTGGAATAAATTGCCACTGGAACTGCGGAAAGAAACCAAGCTGCTGCCCTTCCGAAAGAAATTAAAAACTGTGCTCTTTCAGCAAGCGTGGGGTTGCCCCTGATTTGTGACCAGCTGTATCTTTCTGAACCGCCATGCGGACCCTGACAAAGCGCTTAGGGACCCCTGGGTTATAATGCGCTATATAAATCAAATAAATAAATAAATAAATTCTGCTGGTGTTCTGCTCGACGCGTTGTCCGGTTGCTGGCCCGTTGGCTAGTGGCCTTTGTGACGACAATCCTTTTGAACCACCTCGCTGGTCTGGTTGCTCCAGACTGGCCCTTGCTTCCCTGCAAAGGTGAAGCACCTCAGACCTTGCTGGTCTGCACCAGAAGCCTTTGTTGTATCCTGCGTGGGTTGCCTTTGCCAAGGCTCGTTGACTCCAATCCGGAAGTCTACCCCTCCATCTGCGAGAACCTTCGTGGGACAGCTTGTCTCAAGCACCTGGTCGTCGTCGACGCCTCCTGGTCCACGTGGCTGCAAAGACAAGCTTCAAGACAGCACCTGATTGCTCCTCGACATCGTCTGGTTCCATCCTGGTTCCACCCGGTCACTGGCTAGTGACCCAGACTCTGTCCCCTCTGCTTTCAGGTCCTCTTCATCCTCGATCCACCCTTGGATCCACCCGGACATCTTCCTCCTGGTCGCCTGCAGCATCTTTCTTCAAGGCTCCATAGGAATCAACGACGAAACCCGACGCATCTTCACACCTATGCACCCGCCGTCCGTGGGTGAGGTAACGCGAGTACTTCGGTGCTCCCAAGGGTATTGACTATTCAAGTGTCTAGGTTTTTAGTTGTTTCCTCCTAGCTAAACGGAAGTGTCCTAAATCCTTCTAACTCTAACTTCTAAGTTCCCATTGACTTTGCATTGACTCACGCGTGTGTGTAAAGACACTGCACACGCCACCTGTGGGCCTCCTACTTCTAAACTAAGGTTCAGATAGTGTAGCCCCAGCGATTCTCTAGGCCGTAGGCCTTTCTTTTTCTCGTGACGTGGTACTTATACCACTTTCTTAATATATGGTTTGCTTCGCCCCTAGGGCCTAACCGTAAATTGTGCAACTTAACGTATTCTGACTAAGTATCTTGTTGTTTGCTTTGGCCTCTGATCTCATAAAGAGTTCAGAGGAGTGTGTTAGTAAATAAATACATATATATTTTATATTTATCCTGTGTGGTGTCCTATCATTTGGTATACAAAGGGTTACATATGGTAAAACAGCTGGCTTTACACGCCCTCAAGAGTCTTTTAGCCTAAGACTGTTCTGTCCACGCTACCACTAGAATAGCTGGTCTATAAGGGTGACTTACAACCATCACCATAAGGGTTGTTTGGACTGGTGCAAGGTGATCACTAGAATAGTGAACATCATATACCAGGCCAACTTCTCACAATGGTGTGCAGCGTTTGGGATTAGAGCTTGCTATTGTTTTACCACTTGTAATCTTAAGATATCATTTGAAAGATCACATAGGTACCTATAGGTACATATAGAAACAAGTCTTAGTATACTTAAGTTCTACTGAACTTAGCTGTTGTAGAGCCTGGGCCTAGCACACCCTGACTACAACTCCTAGAAAGGTTCTGTAGGAAAACAAATAGTGTAGGTAGGTGCAACACCACACCTCACTAGAAACCATGTCTCAGACAGTGAACCCCAGTGGTTCTCTGCCTGTAGAGGTAGATCCCTTGAGGACTGCTTCGAGATATGAAACCTTAGCCTTCCAAGAATTGAGACAATTGTGTACTTCTAGAAGGCTAAAACAGGGTTCAAACCCTACCCTCAGATTCCTGGTTGAGCTCTTAGAAGAGTAATAATAATAATAAGGTAGTTTATAAAGCGCCTGGTTACGCCATCCCGGCGTGTCCCCGCGCTGTGGAGAGCAAAAACCTGCCAGATACGATCAGCAAAAAAAAAACCTTTCCATATAAACGCGCCCCTAAATAGTAAACAGATGAGTTTTGAGGAGATTCCTGAACTTGGCCTCGGACCTTTCCAGTCTTAGATCCACTAGAAATTTGTTCCAGCTGTGAGCGACAATGACTCTGAAAGAACGTCCCCCCCATTCTGGCTTTCTGTATCCGAGGGATTTCAAGCCGCCCTGTCCCACCTGAGCGTAGAGCTCTGCCTGGCACATACCATGTAACCAGGTCTCCCAGGTAAGGAGGGGCATTGTGCCAGAGAATACGATGGCATATAAGGAGGGATTTAAACAGGACAATCTTCTTGACCGGTATGATGCTCAACAGCCACCTAAGACAGGTGGTTGAGGTAGTGCAGATGATAATGCTGATACTATTGAACCAGAAGAAGAGGAGGGGGTAGAAGAGGGAGATTCTGATCTAGAGACAAACAGCCAGGTCCCAGTCAGCAGACTTAGCCAGGCTAACCCAAGCATACATGGGAGTCCGTATGGGCAGCCCCCGTACAGACCCCCAAGTGGGCTTAACCAGAGGCAGAGGAGAGGAAGATCCCACTCCAGGGAATCTCTCCAATCTCATGCTTGAAATGCCTCTCATGGCCCTGCTCAGAGAGGGATGACCTCCCCTCAGAGAAGGGAACATGAGGCCAAAATGAGAGAGGCTGCTCTAAGGATTGAAAGGCAAGAACTTAAAGTTGCCTTGGCCAAAGAGAAGCTTGCTCGTGCTAGAGAGCATAGAGAGTGAGTTAGAACCCACTGGTGGCAGCAATATCCCTAAGGATAAAGATAGGTCCTATGAGAATAGACACCTAAGCAAGATGGTGCACCCCTACAAAGAAGGGGATGACATCTACAAATGGATAACTGCTTTGGAGAGGGCCTGCAAAGTACAGCAGGTACCCCTGCTAAAAATGGATCCGAGACACAAGAGAGGCTAACATTGAGCTACTAATAGAAACCTGCGAGAGAGACTTAAAGACACCTAACAACTTGCAGAATGTAAATGAGCTGACAGAACACTATCTAACTTCAGTCGGAAATATAGTCAACACCTTGCCATTAAAACTAAAAAGAATCACGGAGAAGACGAAAAATCCTTGGTTTGACGGATCACTAAACGAAGATAGGCGCAAACTGAGAATGGTGGAAAGAAAATGGAGACAACACCCATCATCCCCTGAGCTGAAAGCCCTTAGAAAAATGAGAAACGAATATAACAATAAGATCATCAATTCCAAACAGGAGTTTATAAGAGTGGAATTGGACAATGCCAAAAACAGACCACGAAAACTCTTTGAAATCCTGAAGCAACAATCGAACAAACTAGCCAAAACAGCTCATGAATACGCAAAAACGACGCTTAGCAGTGAGGAATTCTCAACGTTCTTCACAAAGAAGGCCAAATCGCTGGAAACAGAACTCTTAAGCGCCGCGACTAAACCCCCCAACCAACTAATGGCTATAGGCGAGGCCAACCCGACTGCTGGATGTAGAAATACAAAAAATAAGGCAAACTGGGACACATTCGATCTATATGATCAGGCCACGATAGCCAAAACGCTTTCCAAAATCAAACCTAACAACCATTACCAAGATCCCTTACCAGCGAAATGCGTAAGAGGAATTAGCCATATTGTGTTACCAATCTGGACCAAAATAATAAACGCATCACTATCACAGGGGATCCTCCCTGACTGCCTGAAAACAGGTCAAGTGGTCCCTCTGATCAAAAAAGCAACTGCGGATATTACTGACCCGAATAACTTTCGACCTGTGACCAACATCCCCCTATTGGCCAAATTAATTGAGAAATGCGTGCAGGGCCAGCTGAGCCAACACATCTCTAAGTTCTCACTACTAGATGAATGCCAATCAGGATTCAGATCAGGGCATAGCACGGAAACAGCGATCCTCCATATTGTGGATGACGCACTACAAGCACTTGATCGAAATCAAGCATGCTTACTAATTCTCCTAGACCTGTCATCTGCATTCGACACAGTTAACCACGAAGCTTTACTGGCCAGGCTAAAGGACAGAATGGGACTGTCCGGAAATGTGCTGAAATGGTTCGACTCGTTCCTACGAAACAGAACACAACGTTTCCTGGTCAACCAATCAATATCACTACCGTGCCCCAACTCGATTGGGGTTCCACAAGGATCAACATTATCCCCGGATCTGTTCAACCTCTATGTAGAACCCCTTACAGCAATTCTCAGCAACTCAAAAATATCCTACCATATGTATGCGGACGACACGCAGATATATCTAAAGATATCTTCCCTTAAAGACATTGAACGGATGAATGAAACACTAAAAATGACAATGGAATGGTTAACTACTAACCACTTGAAGCTAAATGCTCAGAAAACTGAATTCTTACTTGTCTCTCCACCAAGGAGCGTTACAGAAATAAAAGAGTGGACCAAACTGGTGACGGCGCTCAACTGCACCCAGACGCTCGTCAACTCAGCCAAATCACTGGGAATTACTTTAGATGAGAACCTTGACATGAAAGCTCACATTAATTCAATGGCCAAAAGCGCCCGCTTCCACCTGAACTACCTAAGAAAACTGAAACCATTTATCTCGGAATCTGATCTGAAACTAGCAACCCAATCCTTAGTCATCTCGAGAATTGAATATGGTTGCACTACCTTAGCGGGTTTACCAAAAACCTCCACAGCGCCACTAAAAGCCTGCCTCAACGCTGCGGCGAGACTCATCTCGGGCTCAAGGAAGTTTGACCACATATCCCCACACTTGAAAGCTCTAAACTGGCTACCCTACGAGGCCAGGATTCAACTAAAGATTGCATGTATCACCCATAGAGCACTTCACCACAATACTCCCGGATACCTATCCAAGAAAATTGAGCTGTCAGGAGGAAACAGACCGGCCAGGAGCGCCAAGGAGTTGGTGTTGAGACCAGCCATCTTCAAAAAGAAAAAAACTTATGACAGAGCGTTCTCCGGAGCAGCTCCTAGAATCTGGAACTCACTCCCCCCTAGCATTAGGAAGACTCCGAACACAGC
Organism: Lissotriton helveticus; assembly: GCF_964261635.1. Lineage (NCBI taxonomy): Eukaryota > Metazoa > Chordata > Amphibia > Caudata > Salamandridae > Lissotriton > Lissotriton helveticus. The sequence continues at coordinate 73,437,468 of NC_136060.1, forward strand.
AACATTTAAGCGGGAAGCGAAGAGCTTCTTAATGAGTAAATACCTTACATAGAAAACTGCATGGAACGCTATGTGCTACAGACCTGTACTCAAACTAAACACTTACGTCCTCGAAAGAGAATGTTCGACGGGAATTAGATGAAAGAGAAACAATGAGGCAAAACCGATGACACCTCTTGTGATTAATCCGAACACCTACTGCTACCTCTTGTTAAAGTGAACTTATCTGAAACCATATAACCTACTACCTCTTATATACGACGAAAATGACTATGTTAATATCTTATGCTTTATAGTACGGTATAATGTAATAGATAGCCTCTCTAATTGAAGGTATTTATTTATGCATTCACTAAAGCCTTATAATTATCTACCTCACACCTTATATGCTCGAATTGAAGGTGGCTATTTATGCACTCACGAAAGCCTTATAATTATCTACCTCACACTTATATGCGGTTTAATGGACTTCATATTATTAATTTGCTTAGCTTACCTCTATGTAAAGCGCTCTGATACCCACGGGTCTTGTTCGCGCTATATAAAACTTTCAATAAATAAATAAATAAATAAATACCCCAAAGTCAGTGGGCAGCAATCTTATGGCTCTCCTTTTCAGAAAAAGGTAGTGATAAGCTCCTCAGTTAGTGATGCTAACAACTACCCTGTCCTGAAGAGTGCTGTGATGGGTTTGGCCTAACCACTTAACAATAAAGGTGGTTGTTCAGGGATACCCAGAAGACAGACTCAGGACTGGACTGATTTTGTTGATTGTGCCACTAAGGCTCTGGAAGGCTGGTTATTGGGAAGTCAAGTTAGGGACTATACAGGATTGTATAATTTGATCATGAGAGAGCAAATCCTTAACTGTCAAAACCAGTTATTGCATCAATACCTCATGCACTCTGATCTGACCTCTCCCCAAGAATTGGAAAAGAAGGCAGACAAATGGGTCAGAACCAGGATTAAGCAAAAAACCAGAACCAGGGCGGTGAAAAGAAAAAAGCAGACCAGAAGGGTAATGAGCAGAAACCAAAAGACCAGAAGTCTTCACCAGGCCCCCAAATGGCACAGGGGGAGGGTGGCTCCAAAAAGAACAAACAGAAACAAGATGGCCCAAAGAAGCCCTGGTGTGGATACTGTAAATCAGTCTCTCACTGGTTTAGTGAGTGCACCAAGAAGGGCACCGCACCAACCACCATTGCCCCTAAGGCAACTAGTCCCCCTAGTCCAGCGGTTAGTGGTGGTTCCCAGCAAAAGGGTGTAGTAGGGTTGACCCTGGGAACTGAGGTGGACTCTGGCCTAGTCAGAGTCCCAACTCAGGCTGTTATTGTCTGTGATGGGGACATAGCAATGTCCTCTACTGTAAGTCCCAGTAATCTGAGCAGATACAGGCAGACACCTTGTATTAATGACAAGATGGCTCAGGCCTACAGGGACACATGTGCCAGTGTCACCATGGTGACATCTAACTTTGTGGACCCTAACCAGATCATACTAGGTGAGACCTACCTAGTGACCAACGCTAGCAATGCCACTACCTCCCATAGTATGGCAGTTGTTAACTTCTCCTGGGGAGGGGTAACTGGCCTCAAGAGTTGTGGTGAGTTCAGACCTTCCTGTAGAATGTCTGTTAGGTAATGATCTTGAAACCTCAGTCTGGTCTTAGGTAGAGTATAGGACCCATGCAGAAATGCTGGGAATATCAGCACATGTCCTTGCTGTGACCAGGTCACAGGCCAAAAAGTGCTTACCTGAACAGGTGCTGCATCTTGGAACAATAGACCAGACACCACCCAAGAGAGAGAGCAAGAGGGTTAAGGCAGTGCCTTCCCCACTGCCTCAGGTTGAGGATCACCCCTCCCAGGAGGATGATTCTGAGATCCAAAAGGGAACTGTCCTAGAAGAGCTTGACCCTGATCAGGTGGAGTTTCTTGGGACAGGGGGACCTTCAAGGGCAGATCTGAGGCAGGCACAATTAGACTGTTCCTCTCTTGAACCCCTCAGACAGCAAGCTGCTGCTGAGGCTGCTGGGAATGCTCAAGGTACTCATAAAGTGTATTGGGATGATGGGCTCCTTTATTCAGAGGCTAGAGGCCCCAAGCCTGGTGCTTCCAGGAGGTTGGTTATACCTCTGCAATTTAGGGGCTTCCTTCTTACCTTGGCCCATGATATTCTCTTAGCAAGACACCTGGGCCAGAACAAGACTTGGGACAGACTTGTCCCTCACTTTCACTGTCCCCACATGTCAGAAGATACCAAGGAGTTTTGTCGCTCCTGTGTTACCTGCCAAGCCAGTGGCAAATCAGGTGGCACAACAAAGGTCCCCCTCATACCACTACCTGTGGTGGGGGTACCCTTTGAGAGAGTGGGGATAGACATTGTAGGACCAATGGACCACAAACCGCATCTGGGCACAGATTTATACTGGTGGTAGTGGATCATGCCACCAGGTATCCAGAAGCTATTCCCCTGAGGACCACAACAGTTCCTGTTGTGGCAAGGGCCCTACTTGGAGTTTTCTCCAGAGTGGGGTTTCCAAAGGAGGTTGTCGCTGACAGAGGTGCAAACTTCATGTCAGGATATCTAACTGCAATGTGGAAGGAGTGTGGTGTCAACTATAAGTTCACCACCCCCTATCACCCACAGTGCAATGGGCTTGTGGAAAGATTCAACAAGACCCTCAAAGGGATGATAAAAGGTTTACCAGAAAAGCTGAGGCGAAGGTGGGACATCCTTTTACCCTGCCTTCTGTTTGCTTACAGGGAGGTTCCACAAAAGGGGGTTGGCTACAGCCCTTTTGAGCTTTTGTTTGGGCATCCTGTAAGAGGACCCCTATGTCTTGTGAAGGAAGGATGGGAGTTACCTCTCAAAAAGCCTAAGCAGGACATAGTGCACTATGTACTTGGTCTCCACTCCAGGATGGCTGAGTATATGGAGAAGGCTTCTAAAAACCTTGAGGCTAGCCAAGAAATTCAGAAAGCGTGGCATGACCAAAAGGCTGTGCTGACTGTGTACCAGCCAGGACAGAAAGTGTGGGTGTTGGAGCCAGTAGCCCCAGCAGCACTCCAGGACAAGTGGTCTGGACCCCATACAATAGTTGAACAGAAGGGCAAAGCCACCTACTTGGTGGACCTTGGGACTCCCAGAAGCCCCCACAGGGTGCTTCATGTCAACAGACTCAAAGCATTTGTCGACAGGGCAGACATGGGCTTGCTCATGGCTACAGATGAGGGACAGGAGGAAGAGAGTGACCCTCTCCCAGACCTGCTTACTCTGAACCCTGATGATGGTTCAGTAGATGGTGTAGTCTTTGCTGACAGCCTCTATGAACATCAGCAACTGGACTGCAGACAAGTTCTTCAGTCCTTCAGACATCTGTTTTCCCTGACCACAAGTCAGACAAGCTGGTGCACCCACGAGGTGGACACTGGTGACAGTCTGCCTGTCAAGAGTAAAATCTACAGGCAACCTGACCATGTCAGGGACTGCATTAGGACAGAGGTCCAAAAGATGTTGGAGCTGGGAGTTATTGAGCCCTCAGAGAGCCCTTTGGCCAGTCCAGTAGTCCTGGTGCCAAAACCTCACACACAAGATGGTAAGAGAGAGATGAGGTTTTGTGTGGACTACAGAGGTCTCAATGCTGTCACTAGGACAGATGCCCACCCCATCCCCAAGGCAGATGAGCTCATTGATATGTTGTCTTCTGCCAAGTTCTTGAGCACATTTGACCTGACAGCAGGCTACTGGCAAATCAGATTAGCTGAGGATGCAAAAGCCAAGACATCATTTTCGACCCCAGGAGGACATTATCAATTTGTGGTAATGCCCTTTGGTTTGAAGAATGCACCTGCCACTTTCAAAAGGCTGGTGAATCAAGTTCACAGGACTGGATGACTATTGTGCAGCTTATCTGGATGATGTTGCTGTCTTTAGCTCCACCTGGGAGGATCACCTGGTCCACCTGAGGAATGTTTTGGAGGCCCTGCAGAAGGCAGGCCTCACTATCAAGGCCACAAAGTGCCAGATAGGGCAGAGCAAGGTTATGTACCTGGGCCACCTGGTAGGTGGGGGTCCGGTTCAACCACTGGAGAGCAAGATCCAGACCATCAGAGACTGGACTCCTCCAATCACCCAGACACAGGTCAGAGCTTTCTTGGGCCTTTCTGGGTACTACAGGAAGTTTGTTAAAAACTGTGGGTCCATTGTGACACCACTGAATGACTTAACTTCCAAAAAGAAAACAAAGAAAGTTCAGTGGACAGTTATCTGTCAAAAAGCATTTGATGACCTGAAGCAGGCCATGTGTATTGCACCTATTCTGAAAAGTCCAGATTACTCCAAAGAGTTCATAGTCCAAACAGATGCTGCTGAGTTGGGTGTGGGAGCTGTACTTTCACAACTGAATATAGATGGTCAAGACCAGCCCATTGCTTTCATAAGCAGAAGGCTGACCCCTAGAGAGAAATGTTGGTCAGCTATAGAGAGGGAGGCCTTTGCTGTGGTTTGGGCCCTGAAGAAGCTGAGGCCATACTTGTTTGGCACTCACTTCAAGATTCAGACCGACCACAAGCCCCTCCTATGGCTAAATCAGATGAAGGGTGAAAACCCTAAACTTCTTAGGTGGTCCATTTCCCTACAGGGGATGGACTTTACAGTGGAACATAGACCTGGGACTGACCATGCAAATGCAGATGGACTCTCCAGATATTTCCACTTAGAACATGAAGACCCAACTGGTCAAGGTTAGTCTAATGTCCCTAAGTTGGGGGGGGGGGGTTGTGTAGGAGAGTAGGGTCTGCTTCCTATGGTCACCCCCACTTCTTGCTTTACTGGTTTTTGACTTAGATATGGCTCTGGGCCTGCTAATCAGACCCACAGCACAGATGCACTCTCTAAATTAACCTCATGTACTCTAGGTACATCCACAATTGGGAATTGGTTCGCCTTGTCAGCCCCTGTAGAAGTGTACCCTAGGTACTCAGGGCATAGGTGTAACCAAGGCCTACCAGGGGCTGCAGCATGTATTATGCCTCCCCTGGCTGGCCCCTCAAATAGAAACAACTGGCTGATCACTCAGCTGGGGCAAGGTCGTGTGATCACCCCTTGCTTAGGTATAATATTCCTATACCTACTTATATATAGACACATAGTAACCTGTGAGTCAGTCCTATGGCAGGCCTTAACAATCCTGGAGGCAGAGTGCTTGGTTATGTGTGAGATGGTGCTCAAGCACGAGCTGAGCCTGTCTGCAGCTTTCGGAACCATGTCCTTATAGCTGTTCTATGATATCGCCATACCATATACTCCTAAGTGCATTATAATCCTCGCGGTTAATGCTAACTTTGGTTTGGCTTTATCCAAACATGTTGTGTAAGGTGTCATACGCTTTGGAATACTACCCCCTCGCCAATTCTGGCGACGGGGGTAGCATTCCACCCTTCTAGAGGGAGAAGACTTGTTGTTGCTGACTATCCCCGTTAAAGTTAACCAGAGCCCCAGCGTCCCAAAATGGACACTGCTGCCACAGACACAAGTCTGACCTGCTGGGAGTCCTTCCAGTCACGGAGGTTTGGACAATAGGTTTCCTGCCTGGAGAGGTGCGAGCACCACCCCAAACAGGACTTTGTGTATTGGGACAGGGCTGAATAGATTGAGACACTGCCTGGAGCACCCCAGGTGCTCCATGCATACCCCGGTTCAAACCGGTTGCTGGGGCACTCCAGCCCCAGCTCTGGCGCGAAACTGGACAAAGGTCCCACCCATAGGAGGGACCTAGAAAGGAATCCAGCCCCTTTTAGTTGTATAAAGGTAGGAGCTGAGTCCTGATACTTTAGATTAATCCTGAACCGAAACTTGACACAAAACTCTGGACCTTCGACGTTCTGCTGAAGCTGAAGACTGAAGAATCTCCCTTGTGGCCAAGGAGTAACCACCCTCGGCGACAAGCACCATCCAGCAAATCAACGACTTGCTTTGTTGACGTTCCCGCCGGAACCCGAGCACAGAGCCTGACAAGACCCAAACTTCCGGACCTCTCTGACCCTCTCTTCACGACTGCAGCATAGCTGAGATCTGTGGAGGCGACGAGACACATGGGACCGGACATCTTGGAAAGCCTGCAACTTGCTAACTGTGCAGCTCCTGAGGCATCCTCGAAGCTGTGCACTGGGGACTGAGAAACCCCGGACCCGAGCTCCACCTGCACCGAAGATCAGCCCTCCACTCTCCATGAGTTCTGCGTGGGGCCCTTCTGCTTGTTTTCTGCTCGACGTGTTCTCCGGTTGCTGGCCCGTTGGCTAGTAGCCTCTGTAACGACAATCCTTTTCAACCACCTTGCTGGTCTGGTTGCTCCAGACTGGCCCTTGCTTCCCTGCAAAGGTGAAGCACCTCAGACCTTGCTGGTCTGCACCAGAAGCCTTTGTTGTATCCTGCGTGGGTTGCCTTTGCCAAGGCTCGTTGACTCCAATCCGGAAGCCGGCCCCTCCAGCTGCGAGAACCTTCGTGGGACAGCTCGTCTCCAGCACCTGGTAGTCGTCGACGCCTCCTGTTCCACGTGGCTGCAAAGACCAGCTTCAAGACAGCACCTGATTGCTCCTCGACATAGTCTGGTTCCATCCTGGTTCCACCCGGTCACTGGCTAGTGGCCCAGACTCTGTCCCCTCTGCTTTCAGGTCCTCTTCATCCTCAATCCACCCTTGGATCCACCCGGACATCTTCCTCCTGGTCGCCTGCAGCATCGGTCTTCAAGGCTCCATAGGAATCAACGACGAAACCCGACACATCTTCACACCTATGCACCCGCCGTCCGTGGTTGAGGTAACGCGAGTACTTCGGTGCTCCCAAGGGTATTGACTATCCAAGTGTCTAGGTTTTTAGTTGTTCTTCCTAGCTAAACCGGAAGTGTCCTAAATCCTTCTAACTCTAACTTCTAAGTTCCCATTGACTTTGCATTGACTCACACGTGTGTAAAGACACTGCACGCGCCGCCTGTGGGCCTCCTACTACTAAACTAAGGTTCAGATAGTGTAGCCCCAGCGATTCTCTAGGCCCTAGGCCTTTCCTTTTCTCGTGACGTGGTACTTGTACCACTTTCTTAATATATGGTTTGCTTCGCCCCTAGGGCCTAACCGTAAATTGTGCAACTTAACGTATTCTGACTAAGTATCTTGTTATGTGCTTTGGCCTCTGATCTCAGAGTTCAGAGGAGTGTGTTAGTAAATACATATATATTTTGTATATATCCTGTGTGGTGTAATTTCATTTGGTATTCAAGGGGTTACATATGGTAAAACAGTTGGCTTTACACGCCCTCAAGAGTCTTTTAGCCTAAGACTGTTCTGTCCACGCTACCACTAGGATAGCTGGTCTATAAGGTTGACTTACAACCATCACCATGAGGGTTGTTTGGACTGGTGCAAGGTGATCACTAGAATAGTGAACATCATATACCAGGCCAACTTCTCACACCAGGGAAACAAATATCAGAAATAACAGACATCCCAAGCGGCTCCCCCCAACACACAGATGTAGCGGTTCACTTTAAAGGTTTTGGTAAGGATTCCAAACTCAACGTTATAAGCAACGGCTTCTACCTTTAATTGACTGTAGGATGTGACCAGCTAAATGCAAGAACTGTACTTTTCAATTCAATTTTAAACTCAAAATTGTGAAGCTGCAGGCATGACTGGAAAATCTTTTATTTTTGCACCAGACACAATACTAATATAAGATGCTCCCTCAGTTGAGCAGCATGTGAACAAGCTTGAACCTGATAAATCACTGCCTACACATTAGCAATAAATATATCGGTAGTCAGTATTTCAGCTGCTCTATCGTTGCCCGTCGTTACACTCTCAAATTCAACACCGGGTTACCAAACATACATCAAACATCTGCTGAAAAAGTATTTCTTCCAACATTCTGCCCCTGGGTAGTTTCACGCTTTTATGACAGGGTTCATTAAGCAGTTATTTAAATCAATAGATGCGCTCTGCACCCGTGGTCTGGTGTGCAGCCGCCCGCTCTTTCTAATGATTTGCATGGACCTCTACACACCCAGCACCTACATACCACACTAGATGCACAGCAAATATGGAAAAAAACATTTTCTTTTATTAGTGTCTGTTTTGAGCGCAATGAGTTTTCTTTTCTTTCGATTCCAACTTTTAAGACCCCAGTGAAATTTATATTTATTGTTTAGAAGATACGCAAGACGACAAGGGTAACACCCACCACTCCTGTTTAAAAGAAGAAATCACGCTTTAGTGCTGCCACTCTGCCACAGAGAAGGCTCTCGACCACCCACTGTGGTACCTGAAAGAAGCTCTAGGCCGAGAACTATCCCTTCACACAGCCTTTATATTCTCAGGAGCCAGAGTTACCGTCGGTGTGGATTAACAAAACTTATCGCATCAAAGGCCGGAAGAGAGTGACTTTCCACTAAAGAGAGCCCTCCATGTCCTAATACCATTGGAAAAGTTCTAAAAGCATAAATCTGGCTTTGAGCCACGCAGTGGGAAAAAAAACGGAACCGCCAAAGAAACTGGTAACTTTAATTTCAATCGACTCCATCTGAAGAGCAGGACGTCACCACAGGAAAGAAGGCCAAGGGGCAGCAGCATGCGGGATGCAGATGCGGCAAAGGAAGGGAGACCGCACAAGCCCCCCCTGTGGCTCTTGTTAACAACTACCACCGCTAAATTGACAGGCAAACTTTACAGTAATTAAATAACAGCATGGCAGGTGTTAACTATTGAAAACAAATACTGCCGCTCACTCCGAAAGCAGAGCACTTACTGATAATTCAGGCGCCACGATCCAGTGGGCTACGGTCAGTTGCATAGCCAGGGTGGGATGCAATCTACCTCGTTCCAACCACAGGCCGCGGCGACGGACGACAGTGGGCACTCGGCTCTCAACCTAATCTCCTTTCCCGCCCCCGCAGCTTTTGACTCTCACCCCCCGACCGTAGCCTAATTAACTCTGACAACTTGGTAGTAGAACAGAGACTCCCCAATGCCTGAAATCACACAGTAACACAGCACCTTTGGGAGAGGCGGCGGCCGTCAGAGCCCCGTTTACGGCACCTCAACAGTGTTGGCCAGGACGTGAGGTAATCGCGCCAGGCGCAGCGGCAGCCAGTTAATACACGACTTGTGTCTGAGAGGGCAGGCCCTGGGGTCCCACTCATTTTAAATGGGCAGGGGTGCGTCTTGATGTCACATGTTGTCATCAGCGCCACGGCGGGAATCAGCCAGCACTGCCTGCAGTTTTGCCACATTGTAGTAGCAAGCATGTGCGACAATGAATCATTTGGGCACGCACGGGCTCTCAGAATAGCATCCGATGTAAATTACTGCCTCCTGGAGTCTGCGGGGAGCGAGAGCTGTCAGTGTGCACTCAACATTGCAGAGCAGCCGCCCCCCCTCCGGTGCACACAGGTTAGAGGCATCACCACCAGCCAGCAGTGCGCGCAACAAGCACCCTGGCTTTAACTTAGCCAGTTTAAGCGCCACCGCGAGTTAGCAGAGAGTCACATACAAATGCGTGACAATGCATTTCAGTGCTGTGATGCGGAACACCACACTGAAATGCGTTAGCGTAACGCCTGGTGCGTAACACTTGCGGGACTGTTATAGCTGAATGTTAATGTTAATGTTAATGTTAATGTTAGGTGGTGTTTTATATAGCGCTCGGCTACTCCGGGGAGTGTCCCGACGTTTTAAGACCCACAGGGGAGGCAGGGACAGTTAGAGAGAAGCCAGGCCTACTGACTAAATAACCAGGACTTCAGGCCCTTTCTGAAGGCCAGCAAATTGGAGTTTCTACGAAGAGCAATAGGCAGAGTATTCCAGAGCTGAGGCGCGAGTCGCTTAAAGGACCGGCCCCCAGTCCGTGCTCTTCGTATAGCTGGGACCACAGCAAGAGACTGTGACGCTGATCTCAGAGATCTAGCAGGAAGATAAAGAGCCAGCTGTTTTTGGATATATTTGGCCCCAGAGGCATTTAAGGCCTTGTGGGCCAAAGTAAGTGCTTTAAAGACTATCCGTTTACGGATAGGCAGCCAGTGTAGGGACTGCAGGAGGTCAGATGCTTTCGTTCGGCTATGTAGGCTAAAAATGGCCCGCGCAGCCGAATTTTGTACCACTTGCAGCCGTTGCAGAAGATACTCTGGCAGGCCCAAATACAGGACGTTTACATAGTCAAGCCGCGACCCAATGAGGGCCTGTACCGTAATCCTCCTATGCGCCAGCGGGAGCAGAGGAAGAAACTTACGGAGCATCCTCAGAAGGCCGAAGCATACTCCAGCCAAGCCCAGAATCTGAGGCTTGAGTGTCAAGCCGGAATCGACTTTTACACCAGGATTTTTAGCAATCGTGGTTGCGGCCGATGGAGGGAACATATCTGCAGGCCACCAGTCCTGCCAGTTAGGATCGACCGACAGCCGAAGAAGAGCACCTCAGATTTATCTGAGTTGCACTTGAGGCTGTTTTGCTGGAACCATTTAAAGACAGCCCCAAGGCACCCTCGGATGCTCTCTCCGTCAAACTCCGACCCCCTTCCACAAGTGAAGAGGAGCTGGGTGTCGTCGGCATATGAGACAATCTGGGCCCCATAAGACTCCGCCAGTGTCGCCAGAGGAGTCATGAAGATGTTAAAAAGAGTCGGGCTCAAAACAGAGCCCCGAGGGACTCCGACTTCCAATGGCGGCACTACAGCGGAAAAAGGAGGGGCCCAGACCGTTTGACCACGTCCCTCTAAAAAAGATCTAAACCAGTCGAACACCGTCCCCCTCAGACCAACCTCACTAAGCCTAGTGAGGAGACCCTCATGGGGGACGGTGTCGAAGGCCGCCGACAGGTGGAGCATCACCAGCATGGCCTTGCCTCCTCCATCCAATCCCTCCTTAATCGTCTCCGTAACTTCCAATAGCGCCGTTTCTGTGCTCAAGTTGGTACGGAAGCCGGATTGCGTAGAATGTCATAAGTTGTGAGATTCGAGGAAATTGGAGAGGGATGTATGGACGTGTTTCTCCACAATTTTGGCCAAGGCAGGCAAAAGAGAGATAGGCCTGTAGTTGGCGTAAACCTCGGGATCTAGGCTTGGCTTTTTAAGTAATGGGATAACCATCGCCTGCTTCCAGACTGAGGGGACCACTCCTGTGCTGAGAGAAAGGTTCAGCAAGGGATTAACAAGGGGATTTAAAACCACCGCCATTCTAGCCAAAAGCGTGGCTGGGTAGGGGTCTAGCGGGGAACCTGACTTTAATTTACCTAAAAGCTCCAAAGAAGTGCCTACGGATAAGGAAGGAAATTCCGAAAAAGAGGGCTCCGAGCTAATCCCAGACCCTACCTGTACATTAGCGCCAGGGACTGCCACTGTCCCCGCTAATACAAAGGAGTCCTGAATGGTCTTAATTTTGGTGGTAAAAAAATTAGCCAATGCGACCACCCAGGACTCCAAGTGCGCACTCCGCGGCGTACTCATTTTTGGGGCAGTAAATTCCCTTACAATGGTGAATATCTCCTTGCAGGAGTTAGTGGCCGCCTCAATTCTTTTAGAGAAATAAGTTTTCTTTTCCAGAAGAATATTTTGATGGTAGGCTTTGATGGAAGCTCTGTACGCCACCTTGGCCGTGGCGTCATATTGACGGCGCCAGGCCCTCTCTGCCAACTTCTACACCGCCGTGTCAAAGCCAGGGCTTCCGTGAACCAAGGAGCGGAGGCACGTTTGGCAGATTTTCGAGGAACAATTTCAGGGGCAAGTTCCTCAAGCCTTTCAATAAGCCAGGTCTGCAGAGAAGCCAGATCCCTCTCCAAATCCCCCGACAGACGGCAAGGGTGAAGTAAACACGCCTGGGCCAACATTTCAGGGGTTACGCGGTGAAAGGCCCGTGGGGCCTGACAGGGACGTAGAGGGATACTACAAGGTGGTTTGTTCGTACATAGAATGAAAAATGTAATCAAATAATGGTCCGACCACAGGACCGGAGATGGGGAGGACATATCAATAGGGGCAGTAGAGACCACCTGGTCCAGGGTATGACCTTTATTATGAGTAGCACAATGAGGTAAGGGGAGAGACCAAGGGGGAGAGTAATATCACAGATTTTAATCGTGTGCGACTGTTATATTGGTCGGTAGCTTAACCCCCACATGACAGATAGTTGTTGTTTTAGTATATAGGTGAGTATACCTGTGGTGTGTTTTTGTGGTCCGTTTTCTGCCTATGTGGGTGGCCTTGTTAAAAATATGAAGGTATGGCCTCTTCACAGTAAGGCTAGGCCCTTTAAATCCAAACCACACAACAAATGCCAATACTGTGTATCACTTCGTGTCTTTTTTCATATATGGTTAACACCCATGAATCCATGTTGACCTGACAATATTTGTCTCATTTCTTTTATTTATTTTTTCAAATTCTATTTCCGTTTATATTTTGCATCAAAAACAATTTCTTTTCATCTTGATAATTTTGATGTCTACAACCCACACCCACAATTTACATATATATACATTGAACAAAAAAAAACATTTTTTAGACATTACCTAGGTACAGTACAAGAACAAAAGAGAAAAGACATTTGAAATACAAACAAAACAATATACATATAAAAATTATTATGTACAAAAAAGATTTTTTGGTTCTAAGTTTTTTTTGTATGTTCTCCTAAAGACAACAGTGCCTCTTAGTCATCCCTCTGTGCAAACTGTTTTTCCTTTGGTTTTTGTGTTTTTATTTTAAGCACGGGGAATATTTCCATTTGCTGCACTTGTTGTGAAAACATATAAGGTCGGCGCGTTTCGAACCCAGTTGATATTGTACCGGGTTCTCATCAGGACCAGTGACTGAAAGAATAACAACAATGACACTCCGTTAAATACTTATCTAATAACCACTGCCAACCACTCTACACAATACTCCGTATCTCCCTTCATTTACCTTAGTATCCAAAGATCAGCCGATCTCTTAGTGAATACTTTTCAGTACCTTAATTACTCCGAAAATGAATCAGACCATCGTCCAGTTCACCATAAAATAAAATAAAAATAAAACAAATCGTCAGTCTTGTACTTATAAAAGGCCATCTTATAGCCTGTGTGTGATGTGAACCACTTACTTGTGTATTTCAGGTGAGGGTGACAGGCAGCCATCTTTGCTGTAGTGACAGCTTCTATTAAACTAAGAGAAGTGGAAATCTTATTTTAAATCTGCAAGGGGGGATGTTGGCAGACAACATCTAGTGATTTTGTTTGAGTCTCCAAGGCGATGTTTGCGGTTACTCTTTCTTGTTTAATCCCTCCTCTGCTCTCTGATGGGTCCACTCCTATATTTGACACTGATAGATTACTAAGGTTGTTCTCAAATTGTAAAATAGCGGGGGATGTCCAGAGTTTACCTTATACTTTCAACGTAGACTGTATTTGTGAAATATGGATGTGTTGAACGTAATATTCTCCTGCAAAGCTTATGTTTGATGATGAATTAGACATATGGGTAGCTGAGACTATCCGATCATGGGTCTTTCTTGGCCTTAATTTGTGTCACTTGGGCCCTTAATATTATGTACATGTTTTATATATCACTGTACAGATCCACAACCATTTCTGAGTCTGTGAACACCGGGTCACCTATATTCGTTGCTAAACCTATTCGGCCTTCATATACCATCACAGGTGAGATTGTATATTTCCTCACCCAATATAATGGGGGAACTTTTTAGTGCCACATGTTTCTTATTACTGACCGGATATGTGTTTGTGTAGTGGTGATGGTGATTTTGAATTGTGTACAAATATATCACAGGGGTGTGCTATAGAGGCTTCGCAGTTTAGTGGAATAGGGGGTAACTGCTTGTTTTCCCTGTTCATGTTTGAGATGCCCATGTGGTTGTTGTTTCTGGTAACGTAGGTTTCTTCAATTTGCAGATCTTGATACTGTTATCATCCTGTTTAGAACGAGACCTATCCATACCGTAGACGCTCTTCTTACAAACTGTATTGACCAGCTCATGAGATCGTCAAGGAATTGTTAAGGTGAGACCCGTAATAGTGTCCATTCGCATTACTGTCTTTATTCCTTACAAGGACTTACATGTGATACATCGATTCCCCATCTTATCTCGGCCTAGCTCATTAGTGACCCGCAAATTTCTTCCCCTTGTGGGATCAGATTAGAGAGCCAGTCTCTGGTTTCTTTGCCATGAATGTACTTCTGTTCTTTTTTTCACCGTGTATTTGTTACATTTCCTTTCTTATCTTTCTACCTTGTACTTGGCTTGCTGTTTTCTGTCTTATTCCTAACTGTTCTCTTGTGCAGCCATAAGTGGTGTTCCAGGTACATACCTGAAGAAAATAGATGGTATGTGAACCTGTATATACTAGAATTTGACTATTGTCAGGCTATTATAATAATAATAATACTGAGCTTATAAAGCGCCTGGTTACACTAGCCAGTGTGTCCCCACGCTGTGCCGCTTATGGTATACCTGGCTTGATAAAACTGATTTTGTTTTTTAATCAGTAACTACGCTCATTGTGCCTCGACTAAATAGAAACATAATATATTTTTCGATTTGTTGATATTGAGTCCTGAAGATGTGTATATATACCATTGCATACAAAATAATATTTTTCTTTTTCCCTCTTTCTCTTCTCCCATTTTCTCTACTTCTCCTTACTGTGGTTTTATGGAACAATTTATTAATCTTGCTTTGTTGTTCTACCTTTTGGTAGACCGCATGGGTAGATATTGACCCGCTTTTAAGATTGTTTTGTTTTTTGATTCATATTGTATTACGTTTTTTTTAACGTACTTAGTGTGTATATATGTGTGTATATATGTGTGTGTGTGTGTGTGTGTGTGTATATATATATATATATATATATATATATATATATATATATATATATATATATATATATATATACACAGTGTGTGTGCTGTATGTCTGTGTACTTAGTTTTGTTATCGTGTGCTTTTTCAGCCATGATGAAGTTCCGCAAGGAATGAAACGCGTTAGCTGAGGCCTTTTAAAGATTGAACTAATAAAGGATTTTTTCACATTATTGCGAATCTTTGGACTTCTATTTTTGGTGCACCATCTTCATTCTCTGCATGCATACTCCCTTGATACTTGCACGCTAACTCAGCTCTTGCAAAGCACCTCAATATTGACCATCTCTGCTGCTCCAGCACAGAAAATCACATGCGTTATTACAACTTCTCCTCAATTTTCAAATTCTTCTATCGATATTCATTCAGCACTCTGCTAACCTGCAGAAACCTGATTTGCAGCCCCCAGTGAACTTAATATACTGGCATTACACACATCGCTACCAGTACCAGTGCACTTTGAGGTGCAACTTGATATCCCCCAGCGCCCCACTTTCTCTGTAATTTCAGTGCTGAGATTCGCACGGATCTGGCAATAAACTCCCATTGCAGCAACTCGTGCTATTCCAGTACTGACTCTGAGCCCCCATGGTGGCCTCTGTCGCTGCATCTGAGTTGTGGCCTGCAGCTTCCAGTACCGAAGTCGCCCACAGCTGCTAATGTTTCTTGAGCCTGTCCTGTTCATCTGCACTCCGCTGTTACCGTACCGGAAACCCATACACGCTTCTACCCTTCAGACCTCAGCACTCCATGTCGTTTCACTACGGGCCTCACTTCACCACCCCAGTTCACACCCAGCCATATGCAAATCAGATCTGTGACTGGTGGCGAGTGTCTGAAAAGTTTCAGTGCTCAGTCCATCATCTGTCGTGTTTGCAAACTCATTCATGTCATCTCTCCTCATGAAATGCAAAGCGCATTTAGCAGTTATTTCTGATGCTCCCGCGGCGCTGCTGCTTAGTGCTTTTTAGGTCTCGACCTACGCAACGCGCATGCGTTGAATAGGAGAGACCTGTAGCCATCGCCACAGCTTTGTGGGCAAATACGTGCCCGCGTCCCATTGCCTTCAATGGCAACGCGCGCACGTCAGGAGATTCACTCGCGGGAGTGCGCGGCCCATCTGGTCGCATTTATTGCTCCCGCGAGAGAATCGCACCCACCCCCCTACTCTCCCCAGCTCCCTCATGCCGCGCGTGTTTGTTTTTGAGATGTGGCCGCTCCAGCGCTCAGTCCCGGAGTTCTGAATCCCAGTGGTCTGACCCTGTGACCTTCAACCCTTGGAGCGCTGATATTGTTGAAAGCGATCCCTGAATATCCGACTCTGGACTCAATCCCTGTTTCTGGGCCTTTGGTTTGCAGAGTTCTGGCCCCAGGGCTCGGATTCGCTTAGTTATGTCCCCCGGTGCTCGGGACCGCAGAGTTAGGGTCGGATGAGATCTCTGAATCTTACTTCGATTTTGGATGGCGGAGCTTTGACCTGCGACGGAATGCTCCCTCTCCCTCCTCTTCCTGAATGTCTCAAGCTTGAGCTGAAGTCAGGTCTGGATCCGCAGGTCTCTGAGGCGGGGTTAGCACCTGGTGGACTTACCCGTCCGCTCTCCCGGCTGCCTGCCCAGGTCCTGCCGAGCACAGCAGGCTGCCCCTTCCTCTCCTAGTCGCTTCTCCACTCCTTTCCCAGTTCTGGACCTCATACAACCGGCTTCAATCACGCCTCTCTGTTACTGTACTGTAGCATTTATGTAGCGCTTAAGGTACTATTGCGAGACATCGAAGCGCATTATCAGACAAGTAGCACAACACAGAGAGAGGGTTTACATAGCTGGGAGGGTGTTTGCTGTATTTGTTGTTGGGGACCTTTGTGGGAGCGCTTGGAGGTAGTGCGCTAGTGACAAGTGAGGTGCTGTGATCTTGGTGTAGCACCTACCTGTGTGATGGAGGAAAGTAGTGCTAGAGACAGATGCAGAAAGGTGTAATTGTAGTTAGCTGTTGGTAATGGTTTACTTTGCAGGTCACGAGTTATGCTTATGAGTTCTTCGTGTCTTCCAATTTATTTCCCATGAAGCCTCCTGTATTTGGGGTAAAGGTTTCGAGGGCCTTGTATAGTGATCACTGAAGTACTTGCTAAAGTGCACAGTACAAACCGAACCATCCCTAGGTGTTTAAAACGTCTGTTTTTGTATCATCTATTTTGAGTGAATCTTTTCTATCAACCGAGGACGGGTTAAATGCCGAGTCCGCACTGATTGGATTGACATTTGTGACTCACATGTGACGCAGTCAAGGACGTTGAGGCAGGCTGTCTGTCTTTGGAACTTGTCATCTTTCAGCTTTCCTCTGGCTTCCACCACTCCCCTCCTTCAAAAGCTCTGACCTTTCCTGCTTGTCACACTTCTTCCTGGCACCTTCTCATCCATACCTCAGCCTTTCTGATATCGACCACATTCATTCCACCCATCTCACAAGCTTGATGCACTCATCAGACTTCTTCATCCCCTTCGTCTCAAGGTTGGAAACAAGGCAGGGCTGGCTCCACCTTTCATCCTTCCGAGGTCGATCCAGGCAGTACCACTGGGTTGGGCAGTAATGGTACGCATTATTTAAGTGCTTAGAAACAATGCAGTTTGCTGTCTTTTTATCTTCATCCTTCTCCTCAATGGCATTACGTCTCACACTCTTCCACCTCCCATTTTGTAGGTGTTTTATTGCGCCTACTCAAACTCAGCAAGTTTTGGGAAGACGCGAGTAAAATGGTGGTATATCCATGTTGAAATATTCCACCCAGATTAAAACCCACCCAACTGTTTAATTTCTCATCTCCATTGTTTCATAAAAAAATCAAATGTATATCGGCTGTTTAGATATTCTGTTGCTAAGAAAATCGTTTACATTGGTCATCCATAGATAAAAGAATATCTATAAACATACATTCAGTCAGGTATACATGGCGGTCGTCGACTGTTGTGAACTCAAGTGCATTTCGTGCAAGTGTTTGCACTTCACCACGAGCAAGCTATTCGTACGGTTTACTAAATGATATATATTATTTGGAAAAGGAAAACAAATACATACTTGCATTAAAACACAGGTTCCTTACAGTGAAACTGACGTTTACATTGTTGACAGCTGTAAACAGTTTTGTGAAACAGTTTTGTGAAACATATATGTAAACAACTGTGCAGTGCCATACTCACAGCATGTACTAATTTTAAATGCGCTCACCAAGCCGGCAAATGAACAAATTCGAAATGTTAAGCCCAAAGCCTCCCAACAGATGTTTGACAACCTTTATCTTATTCCCAGGTCAAAAGGCACTCATCGGCTCAATCACGTCAGGAAGTCAAGGTCTTTCTACTGTGTTGGTTGTAGTTTTTACCAAACACCTTTATAACCTGCTCTGTTCAGGTGTGCATCCCCTGGGTCACATGACAGAGAACATGAGTGTTTCCACTGTGATACATGTAGTCTTTACAAGAAGCGTCTGTATTCCAATTTATCATCTAGCCCATTTGGCATTAATTAAGGCAGTCATTTAATCAAATAAACTTATCTGTGATAGTCTTTGATCTGTCAAGTCCTTGTGGTAATTTAGCTACAATTTCCGGTCAATGGGTTAACCTTGTGATTCAATTACTTTAAAATGCATCATCACTTGTGATTTATTTTGTTTTATTCTGATGTGACTTTTCTGTTTATTCTTACTTCATATTTCATTCTGCTCTGCTAATATGTAGCTGACTCCAGGACACATCAACATGTAAATAACAAGCATTGGCATAGCCAATAGGTCTCCCCTTTGGGACCTTATAAGTGTTTAGTTATCCAGCACAATATCCTTGGTGCAACAAAGTGTTACATGGCTAAACACTTATAAGGTCCGAAAGGCGAGACCTATTGGCTGTGCCAATGCTTGTTATCCCTGCTGGCTGCATTAATTGAAATACCGCCCCCTCTCACGCGGCGTGGATGTCACGTCACTGACTCACTGCCCAATAGTATGGACCTGGACAGTGGTTATGTCGTGGCTGTGACCTCACGACCTGCTCTGGAAGGAAGTGAGGTCGGATATTCAAAAAGCTGCGGGACCCGACTCGAGTGAGAGGTGTGCTCTCCGCGTTCGGCGGCATTACTGGCAGCACTGCCTGGCATGACACCGCCCTCCCCCCGTGCTGCCCATCACCATGCCGCCCTCAACCGGATACTTTATTGTGAAGGTGCGTTTGTTATCAGTATACACAGCTTTGGCTGTCAGCAGCCACACTGGAAGAACTGTGGGATCGCGAACATGTACTTTTGTGGCCTCGCACACGGTAACAAACTGTGGCACTTAGAAACATAGAAAGGCAATGACAACGGGAAAGGGTGAGAGATAATGACAGAGATAGAAAGTGGGAAAGGAGTAGAGAAAAGTGTGCATAGAACAAATATGAGAGCGGCCCAGAGACAGAGAAAGAGTGAAAGACCTGGGAAAGCAGAGTAAGTTTGGGAGAGATAAAAAGAAAAATACAATGAGATACTGAGACGGACAACGTGAGAGAATCAGGGGAAGATGGGGAGAGCGAGTGAGCAACAGATAAGAGATAGAAAGACAAGAGCAAAAGAGATGAAGCTTGTCAGAACCGGAGAAACACTGAAAGAAAGTGGAGAAAGAAAGTGGCGAAAGAAACATTGAGTGAGATTGGGAAGGGACAGGTAGCAAAACCGTGGTGTGACCGCAACTGCCTAGCGTTATGATCTGCAAGTGCATGCATGGCAAGGACGGCCAGGGCTGAACAGCCCATGCATTGTTTCAACCTCCCATACTACTCAGCCCGTGTAGGGCTACATCTGCTACATTTGTGACTTGCCAAAGAAGCTGCGTTTGCACGTGTCATCTGGCCTGATCGGGGCTCCATCGCAGACTGCTGGCTGTGGCATGAATCCATCGCTGAGACCGCCAACTGCCTAGGTCAGTGTTGGTCTAATTAGGACCACACTGATCCGCATTTGATGGCATGTTAATGAGCCCCGGCACAGCACCAGCAGGTGACGTAGGACCAAGAATACACTGCTGGTTGGCATGCAACCTCTACTGAGAGCCAGCAGCTTAACCAATGTATCCGGCACTGATCCACAGTTAGGCTGTGACCTGTAAACTGAGCACGGCTATTTAGGAATCATACAAGCTGCTACTGAGCTAAATTTGCACTCCTACCTAATGATACCCCATTGGAAGGGCAGGCACTGCGACCCAGGGAGAGAAAGCCTGGATGAAGGGGGATGTTGAGAAATAGTGGGTAGAAGCACAGAACTTTCTAAATAGAGCCCAGAGACACTAAATTGCATTGTGTTGGCATAGTGTGTGGCATTCGGTTCTAGTGTGTAATAGAGCACTTTTATTTCTTATAAAGATAAACACTGGGCTGGGCACTCAGTTATTGCGTTGTTGTTTGATTGTTGAGCTCTTAGCTCGAGCCCTCCCATACCAATTCTCTGATAGGCCTGTGGCTGCTCGCCAAGAGTCCAATGCCGAAGCGATGGTGCCTTTTTCTGTAGAGCAGGAGGCGGAACGATACGCTGTAAACTGGCCAATGACTCAACTGGAGACAGACTATGTGTTATGACAAGAAGGTCCATGCACAGATTTAACCAACTTCATGGTGTATCCCTTTGTCATGAGTCTTCTCTTCACGGGGGCGTGGCTTGGGCGTCGATGGAGGAGGCGGCGTGAGCAACTAGCTCCGTGCCCGATCCCATCAATAATCCTGATCAATCGCAGCTGGTGCAGTTATAGCTACGGCAACGAATGCCGGAACGACTGGGGCAGCCAGCTGACTCAGAGTGATGGTTTGAGAAGGCCTAGAAGTACCTGAAACTGTGGGCGAAATCTCCGGCTGGGCTGACGAGGTGAAGGCAAGATGGCGGTGAAGATCGGCCGACAAGACTGAGCTGCGGCGTCCTGGGCGATCTGAGCAGGTACGCCCCCGGAGCTTGACCGCAGGATCGGAGAGCGTCGGGCGCCGTTGCCTTCCTTGAGCGGCTATCACGGTGCTTTGCTGCAGCGGTCACTGGCCCCAGGATAGGAGTGCTGCGGTTCCGCAAGGTGCCTCCAAAATGGCGCCGGGCAAGAGGACGGCTAGGGGCGGCCTCCGGCAGGAGTGGAGCGGCGAAGGTTCTCCGGGGTACTGAGGGCGGAGAGCAGCTCATGCGGTGGATGGAGGCTTCGCCTTACCGGCAGGATAAGGACCATTCATGTGTGCAGGAGACGCTAAGGGGTCGCGGCGCAAGTGACGATGACGTGTACCCTTAGCGCTGCGCACCGGGACCCACTGCGGAGTCTCCGACGCTGAACGAGGGGGTGTGCGCTGCTGGCCGCCTGGAACGGCCGCCGATGGCAGAGTGAGCAGCGGGGCCACAACAGGGTCCTACAAAGGAGTGGGCTGCGGAGTTCACCCTGGTGCTTCAGAGGTGGGAACGAGGACGGACCGCTGGCGCTGTACGGCCGGGATACCTGAGGCCAGCGACGGAGCGCTTGAGTGGCGGATGCAGACTGAGTATCGCCTACCAGCGTGTAGCGGGGGAATACGGACTAAGGCGGACCTGCCACAAAACATTTGTTGGGAGGAAATTAATCACGGGCACAGAAGATGATGGGGGGCCCTTGGTCTGCAGTGGACAGGAGCGCAATAGAGGGCATCGGGGCGTGAGGCCTTTGATGGACCACAACCTGGTGGACGCGGTGCTTACGGAGGGCTGCCACGGGAGGGAAACCGGACATGAACCGTCAGCTGGCGAGGCGACTGAAGGCTACAAGATCACCGGCCCCAGGGCCATGCCGAAGGGAGAGACGCCCGAGCCGCACGAGTAGGGGAGCCATGAGTCAGGTACTGATATAAGTGGTGATCATAACAAGTGTTCTCTGTTGCACATACCATCTCTGAAGCGCAACAGCGCAATAAGCATTAGGAGAACAAGAGCGGAAGACTCCTGGAACTGCCCACTGACATACTGTGCACATACCCAGCAGGAACGACAGTGGCTGTGATATAGGTGCGCTGGGAGACGCCCGTCTGAGGTGTGGTGCACAGCTCCATTGCTCATCATGAAACCTAAGGACAAGGAGGGCGGGATGGACCAGGACGACGCTCGAGAGGACGGTGCGGAAACTGATGGCACGCTGTCCGAGCGCAGATTGAACAAACGCCTGGATCAAATTTTGGAAGCAATAGCAGCCACAAAGGAATCACTGCATCAGGACATCACCCAAGTGGCGACGGGACTGGGGCTTCTGAGGGCGGACAATGCCAAGTTAGTTGACAGGGTCAAAGACAACGAAACGACCCTCCAAGAGTTGAAACCTGCGGTGGTGACAGTGGAACGCAAACTAGAAGACGCGCTGCAGCGACTGGCGACCCTAGAGAAGAGGGCCGAAGATTCCGAAAGTCGCAATCAGCGAAACAACGTACAGGTGGTAGGCCTGCCAGAAAAAATAGAGGGTACGGACATGATAGCCTATCTGAAGAACTGGTTTTGGATGCAAGTAGCCCCGGAGGGTCTTTCTTCCTTCTTTACGCTCGAAAGGGCACACAGGGTACCCGCCGTTGCTGGGCCGCCCTCCCCGACCTATGGTGGCCAGAGTCCTCCATTATAAGGATAGGGACCTGTTGATTCAAAATGCGCGCTCCGTGGGGCCTTTTAAGGTGGAGAACAGTTCGGTCACTATCTTCCCGGACTACACTCAGGAGATACAGCGGCGCAGGGCCACATACTTGTCTGTCAAGAAAGAGCTCAGAGACGAAGGGATCCAATACTCGCTGCTCTTCCCGGCCAAACTGAGGGTGATACTTGATGGTACAATGCAGTTTTTCTTGACGCCCGAAGATGCCTGGTCTTGGCATGAATCGTACAGGGCGGGCACAGACCGCAAGAGCAGAGGAGACCGAGGGCAGCCTAAACCACAGCGGATGCGCCAATCACAACGTATCCGCAAACTGAACAAAACCCAACAGGCTTTAAAGCTCACACAGCTAGCGGCTGATAAGCAGGGGGCTCTGGCAGCAACGGCGGCAATTACGGGATCGCAGAAGGAGGACTCGCGTAGGGGATCGGACACTGATGAGGAAAAGAGGCTATCAGGAACTGAACTTTCGGATGTCGACAGCACCAGGGGCCCAGAGGTGACGCCTAGATCGGCGGATGACTTGTAGATAGCATGACCCTTCAGGAGGGTCTATCATATAGCTACTGTATATCGTTATAATGCGTTAAGTTAGCATAGGCTCATTACATGTTTAAACCCCATTTTTCCTTTTGCTGCTTCTGCACACGACACTTAATTGTTGATTTAGCTTTCAACCTACTAGTTCGTTGTGGTTTACATGAGAATAATATGTTATTGCTCTAATATCAGCTTTGCTTAATAAACTGTCTGTACAGAGAGTGCTGAAGCTTCAGGAATAACACGATACAGAATTGTTATGAGGTCTGATCTTCGCGCCTTCATAGACATAACGTGTTCCACACCTACACACCCTCACCTGTACCGGCTGAATATACACCGTACAGGGCACTAGAAATACCTATTGATCATTGGCAGCATCGCGTTTGGTTTGATGGCGCCCTACCCCACTCTTTGTCCGCTGCGAGGTTGGGTCCTTTGTCCATTCCAGGCACAAATTGGCCTGCATTGGGTGGATTCACCCCGCACCCGAATCACGGCGCTTGTCCCCTTGCGGATTTTCGCAGACTACATGTTGTCTCGATTGCCGTGATTCGTGCATTAGTGCAATACATAGGTCGTCATCTCCCGGGTGGTCCCCCGGGGGGTCCGGCCGTTCAAACGGAACATGGCGGTTTAAGGCTCAATCCGGTTATGGTCAATACGGTTTTTGGTAAGCGCCCCGATGATAAAGATGAATTCCCTTTCTGGCTTGCCGAGAAGTTTGACCAACTGGAGGCTGTGTTTCCGAATTCTACTCCTGCTGATAAACATAGAATGTTGACGATTACTTTGCCTAAGGATTTAACTCCTGAACTCGTTGACTGTGAAAGTTGGGGAAAAACTTTTGCGGCCGTTTATACGAGGTGTTTCGGCACCCCGTCGTTGAACGTACTGCCGGCGATCGTTAAGCGTGTTCAGGATGATCACGGTCCGGAAGCAGCGGTTGAATTGGGTATGCGCCTGTGTGGTTCTTTTGAGATTGTTAGCGATCTCATCCTCTCCAATATAAAGGGAGATGCGGTGAACTTTCAGGTGTCGAATGCTTTGGCTGCTCTACCCGATGCCGAAAAACCCCGACAGTTAGCGAAGATTGTTGTGGCCGCATATAAAACTATAGGTCGCACAAGTCGAGGTCTGAAATATTTTGCAATCAAGGAGAAGAAACAACCACAAGGGCATTCTGCTACGGCGGATGTCCAACCCAAGTCCAAAAAATAGAATTGGCCTAAAGAACAGAATCAGGGGAAGCAACAACAGCAGACTCAGGAGTCATATCCTGCGCCACAAGTTCCTGCGCCGATAGAGGGAGTTTATGATTTGCGCGATCGCGCGATGATTAAATCACCTGATCGATTTCGGGTTTCTGATCAACGCTCTCCTCGTTCCTTTCAGGACTCATCGGCCCCGAAGACCGGTGGAGGAGGAGGCGGGAGGGGACGTGGTGGCCAACAAGGACGTGGCCAGCCCCGCCAGACAGACGGCGCAGGGAAGCAGGAGGATTCTACGCCAAAGAGACCGCAGTTTGCGAAAAAGAAAGTCGCAGCCTTAACAGCGCATCGATATGCCACAGATAGTGAGAACGCGGCTTCGGAATCTGACGTGGGCTCTGACCTTGCTGGACAGCGCGGCGGAGATTACCATAGTGAGAGAGGCGCTGCGTCCACTACTGAGGGTGACAGCGACTGATGTCTACGTTGTAATAGAAACAGCCGATACAAGACTTGCTCCCCCTGAAAGACTTTATGAAATTGTCCTGTTAATTGAAGGTGACATACAGCGTACCATCAAAGGGGTATTTTGGGAAAATCTTTCTTCTACGTATGATATTTTGCTTTCGGAGGCTGACTGGCCCCCACCTTTTGTGCTCGCGGCGCCGCGAGGGGAGGAGGTTATCCTGCCCAGTTTCGCGAACGCTGTCTCGAAAGAGCATGCGCAGCATTTTGCAGAAGAGTGGGCTCGGGCTCTCGCACCGGCTCTGTACCGTAATCAATGTGGTTGGGATAAATTGTCCCCGAGCCACGAAATTCCCTTACGGTCTCAGCTGCAGCCTCAACCTCAATATCCCATCCGGCGTGAAGCAAAAGCTTCCGTCGCGGAAATCCTTGACCAATTGGAATATCAGGGAGTTATTGAAACGTGTGTGTCACCGATGAATAATCCTCTTTTTACTGTGACCAAGCCTGACGAATCGTATCGTTTGGTATTGGATTACCGGCATTTGAACTCGCATTGCCGTAACTGTGCAGTACAGAATACTCAAGGCTCTGCCCTAGTGGATAGTCTTGTGCGTAAGCGTTTTAAAACGACGCTTGACATTTCCAACGGTTTTTATGCCCACAGATTGGATAGCTTAAGCTCCCAATGGACCAGTTTTACGTGCGCTGGGGTCCAAAAACAATTCCGGCGTCTCCCAATGGGCTATAAGAATAGTCCTGGTATATTTACCGCACGCATAGTCTCTCTTTTAGAGAGAATCGACCCAGATGCTTGCTCGTACGTGGATGACCTATATCTCAGACGACGAAATTTGGGAGCATCTGTGTCGTGTTAATTCGATTATTTGTACCTTTGCTGATATGGGTTACAAATTTAACTTTGCAAAATCGCACATTGCTGAGTACACAGTGTTGTTCCTGGGCTCTGAGCTCAACAATGAAGGTAGAGGTTTGGCTCCTCACTTCTTGGAGAAATGCGCCCAGTTGCGCGCTCCAACAACTCTGAAGAAATTACAGTCATTACTGGGCTTTTTAAATTTCGGAAGGACATACATACCGGAATATGCCCAGCGTATCAAGCCTTTGTATGCTTTGATACAACCTACTTTTTCTAAATCATGCTGGCTGCCTGAGCACTCTGCCATCTTGCAATCTTTGCAGGCTGATCTGCTCGCTTGTAAATTTTTATTGACTCGTGATAACCACACCAACCTGGTGATAAGAATTATTCCTGGGACGGTGGGTTTCACGTACGTGACTTTTAATGAAGGAGACACAGTACCTATTGCTTACAAGTCACACTTGTACACTTCGGCTGAGATGCGATTTCCCACTGTGGAAAAGGTTTTAACAGCTGTGCAGATGGCGATTCTTAAGGAACGAGCTCTGTCACAGGGGAAACGCATGTTGGTTGTTACACCCTGTCCTCATTTGGAGGCAGTCACGAAAGCCAGTGTATCGAATTCAAAAGCTTTGCACCCTCGGTGGATTCAATGGGCTGCGTCCTTGACGTCCTCGGATGTCACGTTTATTTTTGACGCCACATTGCGGTCTCAAGAGTACTTGCAGTATGAATTTGTTCATCCTGCTCCTCTAGCTATGCGACCTTTGGAGGACTTCCATTGCATCATTTACACTGATGGTTCGGCGCAGGTTGCGCATGGCTCTAAACACGCCTACGTTTCCGCATGCGCCATTGTGGTCGGTGCCATGTTGAACGATGAGTTCATATCCAGGGAGGTGCACACGTTGCCTCTGGGAGATTGCACCGCACAATTGGCAGAGCTTCGTGCTCTATTACTAGCGTTGGAGTACGCTGATCCTAGTGTGACGACTCTTATTGTAAGTGATTCTTACTACTGTGTCCAGTCTTACACTGAGAACTTGTTCTTTTGGATTCAAAATGATTTTCGTGATTCCAAGGGTAGCACAATAAAACATAAGATGATCTGGGTTCGAGTGGCAGAGCTTAAGGCTCAGTTGCCGCTCGTTTTTGTGATTCATACTCTCGGCCACCAGCGTGTTGGAGTCCACGCTGTCGGTAACTCGCTTGCTGATGAAGCAGCGAAATCAGTGGTTTCTACATACTTAGTTGCGGCAGTTACTAGGTCCAAAAGTAAGATTGATAGTGACATCTTGGCGCCTGTTGCTGCCACTGAGAAGGGGGGTAAACATCCTGCGGGGTTCCCTTCGAAGTACACATACCACTTAAGTCCCGAAAAGGTTCATTTTGTGATAATTCCTGATGTTGGCGAACGTTTGATTCCCAACTCGGATCGCAGGGCTGACTTGATTACAGCGGCACATGAAGGTGTGGCTTTGCGCATGTGGGCGTCTCGGCCACTGTATCTCAATTACAACGTTTCTGGTGGCGGGGACTGTACAAACAGACGCGTGATTATGTCCTTCTTTGTGACATTTGCCAGCAGATTAAACCTTCGACTGCTGCGCGTCCGCCACAGACACAGTTGTACATTTCTAATAAACCACTAGGTTGTGTTTATTTAGATCACTGCCGTCCTTTTTCCTCTGATACTGCGTACAAGTACATCTTAGTAGCAGTTGATTCATGCACACGCTTTGTGTGGGTCTGGCCCCATCGCAGCGCTGATTCACGGACTGTCATTAGAGATTTGCGTGTCTTTTTAGGGATTTTTGCCTGTGGTACCTTCCATTCGGATCAGGGTCCGGATTTCGCCTCTAAGGCGTATAAGGATGCCATGACTTCGATGGGGGTCCAAGTCAAGTTTTCGTCTCCCTACAGACCTGAGGGTAATAGTGTAATGGAGCGAATTAACCGTGATTTAAAGCAATCTTTGACAGCTCGAGTTATAGGCACTGGCAGAAACTGGCTGGCCCACCTCAATGGCGTGCAGCGTGCTCTTAATAATATCCCTAGAAGGTCTCTGGGTGGGCAGACCCCATACGAAATGCTCTTTGGCATCAAGATTTACGTCCCTGACCTTGACGGTCTAGACTGCGTGGCTCGCGCCACAACCTTTGACGTAGATGAACATTGTAATGTTTTACAGGATCTACAAAAGACCAGAGACAGTCTTGCAAAGGAACATTTGCCCTCCACATCGGATGTTGCGTTGCAGATCCCGGTAGTCGGCTGGCTACCCCAAGTTGGAGAACTGGTTCGCGAGAAGATCGATAACAAGAAAGAATTTGGTCCTTCCTATCGAGCTCCTGTTCCAGTGCTTGGAGTGAAGGGCACAAGAACAGTCATTTTACCACCACTTCCTGGTCGTAAGGAAAACAGGTTTTCTCAATTGACAATGTCAAGATACAGAGTGGCCGATTCTTCTTAGCATGACACCGGCTGTTTCCTGTCCTTCCATTGTGAGAAATTCAGTTTTGCCCACTGCTTCTAATCATGAAACTGAAGTGGCCATCGAATTACCTGCAATTTCCAGTCCTTTATTAAGTACTTTGCCCGGTACAGATCATGATGAATTGGACTATACCTATCCCACTGACTTATCCATGCCTGACCTGCAAGCACGTTTGGCCACAGAATCCAGATTTTCATTTGACTCTGTTTCCAATGCCTCGAAGAAACCATCACGTTTTGCAGTTTATGCCAGCTTATTTAAAAAACATTTTTTAATTCCCCCTTGGACATATATTTGGCTGGTGCTTTTTTCATTTTACCTTTTTATGTCAATAGGGTTTGTGTTTTATTTTTTCCGCTTGGTAAATGGACACTATGTCGAGGAAAGAACATGCATTCGGCATCTCAATGGAACTTTGGCCCCCTTTCCTCATCGCATTCTGCACACAGACTGAGAAGAGACTTGACATTTGTTAACATCACTGCTTGGCCTGTCCTTGATGGGATAGTGTGGGATGCCGTTAGATTTCAGATTCATGGCCCTACTGAGGTTGTTAATGTCCCTAATGTGCTTAGTTAATATGGGGGATGTGGTGAAACAAAACATACGTTCTGATGATTGGGATGTTCAGGCCGTAGTCTTTTTCTGATTTGAAATACTATGCTGCCTTTGATGCTGAAGATTTGTACTTAGAATCTGCTAATTATGGTGATTTGTTTTGCTTTCAACATTTTGGCAATCACTTCTTGCATAAAACAACGTCCAGAAGGAATACTGTAAATTATACACAATGGGAGCATTGCCCAGCTCCTACTCAAGGCAGTTCAAGTACTTTTTTGAAAAAGTACACTTATTTTACTGACTTCAATCAGTCTAATCCCGAGTCCTTTTATTTCAAAATGACACATAAACCTATGTCCAAGGTTAGACTTACCGATACCAAATTATTGTACTCGAAGTCCTTTCTAGATCAACTGACTGTTGGCGGCTATGAATTATGGAAGGAAACTATTGACCTAAAATCTGTTTGGGGTTCAAAACACTGGCAGGTACAAGGCACTGAGGCTTTGCACCGTGCATGTCTCATCCCGAATCAATTGTTGTTTTTGAATTCCACTATTTCACAGACGACGTGCTTTGGATTGGCTACTTCTAAAAAACTAAATTTTCCATCTATCCCAGAGTTAGAAGAATATTCTGGCTGGAGTAATTATACTCAGTTTTCGATTAGGGAATTACAGACCCTATTGCTGAATTCGTCCTTTAACATAGCCAGTATGGACCCTAAGGGTTGGCTGGTGTGGCACAAAAGTGCAGATACATGCCAGCACCGTTTTCTGGGTTTATCTGATGGCTTTACACAGGTCAGACCTGATTCACGTTTTGAAACTGAACATTCTGTCACAACTTACTCTGTGGGTAAATTGTGTCAGAGTTGGCTGAAACATTCTAAATTGTCTGCAGTTAAATTACATCTTGCAAAGCTGAATGATGATGTAGATTTAAATGATTTCATAAAAGGCCCGGCTAGTGGTAGATCAAAAAGATGGATATATGCTACTTACAATGAAATCTGGAAGACCTCACAAATTGAAGCAGCAACACCACTTAGAGCTATGGATCAAGCAAATCTAGAGAAAGTGCTGGCAGTAGTTGACAATAGTATTAACATGCTTTCTTCCCGCATTTACACTTTAGATAACATTGTGTCTTCTGTAGTGGATATTGTGCATGATGAAGTTTCTGTGTTGTACCATGGTCAGAATCAATTACGTTCGATCATGCAATTTGCATGGACCCTTCAAACTCTTAAATCTGGCAAGGTGCCATGGACATACATGAATGTTTCTTCTCTCTTTGCACCCTTTAATTTAACTGACAAGCAGCGCTTGCTTTCTATGCGAGATGCTTCTTTTTCTATGTTACATATTGAGAGATTAGAGTCCTTACCTTTTTCTGTGGCAGAGGCCTCCGCTGCAACGTGGCTTATCCACGGTTTGATAACATTACCTTTTGCTTTGTACAAGTTTACAAATTGTATGAAATATGTTGCCATAGGTCGCTATGAGCCTTTAGGTAGTGCATTTCTCCATGAAGTGTGGTCCCTTCCTTTCACTTATAGATGTTTGAAAGACGGCCAGGAAGTTTATCTGAATGGGGAGGAATGTACAGAAACTCCAGATCACTCGTTAATGTGTAGGCACATACAATTACACGGCTCTTGCAACCAGGACCGACCAAACTTAGCCTGTGTTTTGAAAGGGACACCTGTACCAGCAATCACCCCGACTTTTACCTTACTGGGGAACGGAAGTTATTTACTTTTAAATAATGAAGATTGTTGCGGGTTAATTAAAGGTGTAGCTTATGTGGTAACCGTAACTGAACATGTCGTTTGCTGCAGAAATGTCCTGTACCCACCCACACATGAAAATAGGGAGGTTTCCATTTGGCCACGCATCCCAACCTTGAAAGCAGAGTTCAACGGCATGAGCAGACTGAGGGCTCTATTGTCCCAGAAAGAAGTGGCCTTGAGTTCGGCTCGGGAAACTTTCGTGCTTCACATAGCTAACACCCGGACTGAGGTTCAGGCCCTTTTAAATACTGATTTACCGTTGCATTTTGGCGAAATGATACATTCTATCTTTAACGCGTCCTCCACAACTGGGCTGGCGCATTTTTTTAAAGCCGTTAGCAGCGGTCTTGTAACTTCATTTGAAAAAATATTTGGAGTGATCCCTGCTTTCTTCCATTCCATTTTTTCGAGTTTGTTTGGAGGATTTCCTGTTTTACTGGCACTGGCGGCAGGCGTTCTAGTGGTCCTTTGCTTCCTTAAATATGGATGCCCCACATGTGGAAGGAGCCGCCCAGCCCCTTCTGGCGCGGTTTCGCAACCGGATGCTTGA
This sequence comes from Lissotriton helveticus, assembly GCF_964261635.1. Taxonomy (NCBI): domain Eukaryota; kingdom Metazoa; phylum Chordata; class Amphibia; order Caudata; family Salamandridae; genus Lissotriton; species Lissotriton helveticus. The sequence continues at coordinate 73,468,522 of NC_136060.1, forward strand.
ATATTATGGCACGCTGCCGCTTGCGATTTTAAGCACGGCATATGGATTATCGTTTCGATTTTCCTACTTCACCTGTGTCCAACCTGTGTTTCATTGCCTAAGCTGTGATTTTGACTGGGCCATTGATTTGTGTCTCTGTGAACCGGTTTCTCCTGAAGTCGTCTTTAATCAGCTGATGAGTCCCATCGTTACTCACAAGTTGGTTTGTACTGGCGACAGGATTATGGCCTTAGCAGCGATGCATGGACTAATGGGTCCTTGGAACATTCTTACAGCAGCGCAAGATTTCTTGTCACTGAGCTTTCTTGAAAGCCCACCGAGTTGTCCTCTGATGGTAATAGAGGCTCCAGTATTGGGAGATCATGTTTGTTCTTTTCCCCTTTTGAATTGGATGGCTGAACTGTTTTCGGATGAAGACGGGGATTTCCTGTTGGAGGCTGTTGCTGCATATTTTGCATATTCGGTCTTGCCTTGATGAACCTTTTTGGGTCTCGCTGGCAATGCATCCGCAAGGATGCATTTGTCCAGCTGGAGACGTATAGTGATCAGTCTGGGGGGGGGAAGGAGGACAAGAGGGTGTACGAGCTTTTCTTCCTGGATTCGTGTGCGCGAACGCGCACGTTCCGTCCTGCGCCGCCCTCCCATACTCCCAGCGCATGCATGCACACAGACACACACACACACACGCGCGCGCGCACACGCACTTACGCAGGCACCCAGACAGGCAACCCCCTCCTCCCCCACAGTCACACACGCATACACACAGACTCCAAGACGCACGCACGCTCACACACATACACAGCCCGCCGCCGCGCGCACACACATGCGCCCCCCCGCCCTCGCAGGCCAGCAACAAAGCGAAGCCCCACTCACCGGCAGCAGGACTCTTCCTCCCTTCTTCGGCACCGGGGCGCAGGGTAGGCTCCTGCCTGCTCCGGTGCTCCAAACAATCGCGGCTCTTCCGTGGGAGGCTCCCACCCTCCTACTTCCTGTTTCCGGTTGTCCCGCCCGGCCTGCCTGACTTCCTGGTCGCAGGCCGGCGGCGTTGCGCGGTTGCGCTTCTGGGGCTATCTAAGTCATGTAAATACAAAACATATTGCATTACAAATGCTATAGGTATCACATTTGCGAAAGTTATAACTATTGGCATTGTAAATGACAAAGCTATTAATTTAGCTATTTAAAAAAAAAAACATAAATAAAAACTTTGCCATTTACAATACCAATAGCTCAAACTTTCCTAATGCGAGACCCATTGCATTGCAAATGCTTGTTTGTTTATGATGATGCCCCATTATTAGCATTTTTTCACCTCCCAGTCCTATTGGCTTGAGTGCTGTTGATTTCTGGAATTGACATTTTTTTATATTTTGATTTGATTACTGTACTTTTCTATGATTATAAGGTTGTTCATTGTTCTTGAACTCTACTTTCATGAAGTTGCCCTTATCTTATCTTATCTGTCCTCTGATCATGGGGGGGTGTCATATAGCTACTGTATATCGTTATAATGCGTTAAGTTAGCATAGGCTCATTACATGTTTAAACGCCATTTTTCCTTTTGCTGCTTCTGCACACGACACTTAATTGTTGATTTAGCTTTCAACCTACTAGTTCGTTGTGGTTTACATGAGAATAATATGTTATTGCTCTAATATCAGCTTTGCTTAATAAACTATGTCTGTACAGAGAGTGCTGAAGCTTCAGGAATAACACGATACTGAATTGTTATAAGGTCTGATCTTCGCGCCTTCATAGACCTAATATAAGTGCAGCTTCTGCCAACTTTGGGCTTTAGGCGGGTTTTATATTGCTTTGCTTGAAGCACACAAACACACTTGATGCTGTTCGCATGCAGAGAGAGCTGGTGTATGCTGATGTGATCTCTTCATTCTAGGATCCTGAGGTATGGGCCCGCCCTAATTTAACCCAAAAAGACCTTCTTAGCTATTAATATAATATGTGAGTTAGGGAGGGTGAGAAATAAGTGTTAACCCTTATTCATTACAGCATGTTAGCATGCTGTCACCATTTGCTTTCTATGGACTAGTAACTATGCTGATAACTTTGCTTCTGATAATATGTCTCCTTGTATTATCTAAGATACTGCGCCTGAGAAGACGGCATTAGTAAATAAATATTTCAAATGTGCACGTGTCCTCGTTTACTCCAAGTTCTGATTTGAAATGATTGTATAACGAAAGAGTGCTCATGTGTTCCACGTAACCTGAGGTATTGTAAGCTCATGTTCTGGTTTGTCTAAACATTGGGAGTTTGTCATGACCAATGAGACACTGTAGCTAGCCCGGTAAGGGGTTTGTTGGGTACTAAGGTGAGTTTTGGGTCACCCTAATTCGCTGAGGTTCCAATCCTCTGTGCACAGTTCTGTGGGAGAACAGAAACCCTGCTACAGGTCGTTATCGGCGGACTGAATATGCCAGAGCTGGAGCATGTGGTAACACGTTCGAACGTTATGGCTGTCACATTGCAGTAGGGGATTGTGGGGCTGGGGCCGGGGCTGCCACCTGTCGGGGCTCGACCACCCTTCCATTGCCCTTAAGGCAACCTGTGGTAACTACTACAGGATAGTACTGTGTGAATGGTTGTGGTAGTTTGGATGGGGTCTGATGATGTGTTATTAGGTCCTGTTCTTGGGGGGGGGGGAGGGTTGCGGGAGTTATCCGGGGTGTTGAGGGGTTGGGGTTAGAAGGCTCTGGTGTGGGCCGGCGAAGTTTGGAAGAGGAACCGTTGAGGGATTGTTACTATGGGGACGTTACCTGAACTGAAATGTATCACATGGAATGTGCGTGGATTGCATACTATGTCCAGACGCCATAAGATGCATGCATACTTGGTGCGACGTGGAATCCAGATAGTGTTCCTTCAGGAGACCCATCTTATCAAACAGGAATGCGCAGCGCTGCGTTTGCCAGGGGAGCACTGATATGGGTGAGGGCGGGGATTCCTTTTCAGGCGACAAATAGTGTTATTGATCCGGAGGGCAGATATGTAGCGGTGGAAGGGAGATTGCGTGGACGGGATGTGGTGCTCTGCAGTATTTATGCCCCGAACACTGACCAGCCCCGATTCTAGGATAAATTGTCGGGGACTTTGGCACATTTCCTAGCAGGTCCGGTTATCTTGGGGGGACTTTAACTCGATCACAGATACGACACGGGACAGATCACATCCACCACTGGTTGAATTCCAGGTCCGCAGGATAGCGAAGCAGAGAGCAGATTGGCAGAATAGGTGGAGCTTGATTGATGTATGGCGAGGACACCACCCAGAGGACAGGGATTATTCTTTCTTTTCCGCGCTTCATGAGCTGCATGTTCGAATTGATACAATTTTATGTTGCACCTCGTTGGCATCTCTAGCGACGCATTCTGAATACCTGTCTAGGACCATATCCGATCATAATCTCCAGCGTGTCTCTTCGATGGCAGCGCGGGAGGGCCGCGGTCCCCACTTGGCGTTTACGTCCGGACACTCTGGAAGATCAGGTCTTTAGCTCTGAAATCCGAGAAGGCCTTGAACGTTATTTCAGGGTGAATAAGAACACGGCATCTACTAGAGCCATAGAATGGGATGCATTCAAGGTAGTCCTGAGAGGGTTATGCATTAGTAAACATTCGGGGGAGAGAACAATGGTATTAAGGGATGTTAAGAAGGCGGAAGAGGCACTGAGGGACATAGAGAGGCGGAGGCCGGAGCGGGAGGCACTGCAAGAGCAGCTTTCAGCAGCTAAGGAATTAGTGGCGGTGGAAACTGAAAGGTTAAGGAGCTATGATTACAAACAGTATTTGGCAAGGGTTCACGATGAAGGGGACAAGGTGGGTATGCTGCTGGCGCGATTGGCGAGCCCGGTATTGGGAGGGAGTCGGGTTTTGAGTGTGCGTATGGAGACAGGAGAACTGGTCCACTCCCAAGCTGCGATCGCCACGCGCTTTTTAGGCTATTACACTACACTCTATCAGTCACTTAGAGACGACAACGCTGGACATAGAAGGCTATTTGACGGGGATTCAACTCCCGCAGTTGGATGAAGAGGTAGCTGAGGAAATGGGTCGGGCTATTACCCTGTCTGAGATTAGGGGAGCGATTAAACAGATGGCTAGGAACAAGACTCCAGGAGTGGATGGTCTCCCAATAGAATTTTATGTCAAATACATTGACACCCTGGCGCCTCACCTGATGGAAGTATATAGTGAGGCGGTAGAGCAGGGCCACCTGCCGAAATCCATGAGAGGCGCTAGTGGTCCCCTTGTTAAAACCTGGGAGGGAGAGTAGCGATGTGACCTCATATAGACCCCTGTCTATGTTGACGGTGGATTATAAAATTCTGAGCCGCATATTGGCCACGAGACTGCTGCCCCACATGACTACACTAATCCATGAGGATCAAGCGGGGTTCATTCCGACCAGGAACACCTCGTACAATAGCAGACGCCTAATACGAGTGCTGGGGAATGCGTTTGACGTGGATTTGATGCCAGCCGTGTTATCGGTGGACATGGAAAAGGCATTTGATAGCCTGGAATGGGAATACCTGGATAGGGTGTTGGAGAAATTTGGTTTTGGTGAGCAATTTCGCCGCTGGACTAAAGTCCTATAATCATTGGCCACGGCCAGGGTGCGACTGAGGTCTGTAATATCGGCAGAGTATCCGGTGCGAAGAGGAACACGACAGGGGTGTTCACTTTCGCCCCTGCTGTTCGTATTGGCAATTGAGCCATTGGCGGCCCGTGCAAGGCTAGGGATAGCGTATAGGGGCCTCATATGTGGCGGTACCCCCCACTACATTTCCCTGTATGCCGATGATTATTTGTTGTTCTTGGAGGACAACGAAAGTGGTGTTACAGGGGGCAGTACAAATGCTGTCGGAATTAGGACAGAGGTCGGGCCTTAGAGTGAATTGGACTAAAACCTGCTTGTTTCCGCTGCGGGCAGATGTGCCCCAACCACACCTGGCGGCTGATCTGGTGTGGGAGCCTTCATGCTTTACCTATTTAGGAGTCCGGATTTATCATAGTGCTGACGACATGCTAGAGGGGAACATAGGACGCTGTATTCGTGCTCTGAAGGGCTGTGTGGTGTTCTGGGCAACCCTTCCCCTCTCGGTGGTGGGGAGAGTAGCGTTGCTCAAAATGGTGGCCTTGCCCCGACTGCTTTACTATTTTGGTACCCTGCCAGTCTGGATCCCTCCCCGGTTTTTCAAAGAACTACGGACGCTCACGATAGACTTTCTGTGGGGGCATGGACGACGCAGGGTGGCTTTGGATACGTTGCTGAGGCCGAAGTCGGAGGGAGGACTAGCGGTCCCTAACTTCGAACTTTATTATTTGGCGGCGCAGCTGCAGATCCTGACGTAGAATGTAGCACGAGAATTTAGGGGCCCTGAGCAGAATCGAGGGACGGGTATGCAGAGACATGTTCTCTCGTACATCGTCATGCAGCAACGACTGGACCTCCGGGACTTAACGCTGGAGGAGAGGACCCTGAGGTTGTGCTGGAATAAGAGCAAAAAGAGGGCGGGAGTTGCGCATCCATACGCACCGGAGATCCCGCTGGGCATGTTGACAGCATTGCCGCATGGAGGGGACTGGTCCCCACTCATGGAGTGGGAAGAGATGGGGCTACATGTGGTTGGCGACCTCTACGCTGACGGCGAGTTGTTACCCTTTCGGACGATACAGGACCGATTTGGCATTCCTGACGGGAGTTTCCTCTTGCACAGGGCTGTCACGACAGCTATACAGCAATACTGGAAGACCGGGCAGTCGGAGCCCCAGGCCACAATGGCTTGCCAATATGTGGTAAGGACAGCGGGAACATTTAAGGCGGTTACGTGCCTACATTCTCGCATGTTACATAAGGGTTTGGAACCGCTCACGATCCTGAAACAAAAATGGGAGGAGAGCGTGGGGAAACCCATTCTGGACCCCATGTGGGCTCACATCCCGAGACGGACATGGAAAGGCTGTAGGAATGGCAGATTTCAGCAAGTGAATTTTTTTGTAGTTCACATAGCTTACCTTACCCCAGGAAAGATCAGGAAATATTTCATGGTGCAGGATGCAGCGTGCCCTAGATGCTCGATGCCAGCTGTGGAACTTGATCACATGTTGTGGGACTGTCCGCAACTGGGGCTTTACTGGTCTGAGGTGGGGACACTTCTTAACGAAGTCACTGATCGGCAGGTGGAGTTTGATAAGGCGGCTTCCCGGCTACTTTGGTTTCCGCACACCAAAAAAACAAAAATAACTAGCAAATTCATTGATTTGGGTCTCATCCTAGCCCAGAGAGAAATAACATGGCATTGGAAGTCGAGGGAGGGTCCTATTGGTAGTAGATGGGCGAGCGAACTACAGAAATGGGCCGGCAGTGAAGGTACCGTCAGGCTTAGGCAGGCAGCTAGGACAGCGAATGAGAAGAGTCTAGAGATGGCGCGAGCATGGGAAGGATTGGTGCGCACACTGGGCGACTGCCTAGAGGCCAGGGAGGACTAAGGAGGGAAAGTTTTAAAAAAATATATATTTTATTAAACAAAAGCAGAGGTAGTATCAAGTAGTTAGTCACAGAATACATATTTGACATAGAATACGTAAGTTACAGCTGTGTATCGCCAGCACGATGTCGAGAGGAGCCGGGTCCAGCCAATGTCATCTCAGTAGAGGGGGAAGTACACAGTTCACCTCTATAAACGTTCCATTGCCCCCACTTTTTATCCCAGACACCAGGGCATCCCCATATCTTATAGACCGTTTTTTCAGACAACATACACACATCCATAGCAGCAACCCATTTGATCAAAAGCTGTTTAGTTGGTGAGCCCCATTGCCTTGCTATTTCCCTTTTCAGTAAGAGGAAGCCAAGAGCTACCCACTGTTGCTCCATTGCAGTTAGGTCTGTGGGGTCCCATATATTGAGGAGTCCGCACCTGGGAGTCAGAGGGACTGGCTTCCCTAGAGCGTCGGTCATTTTGCGAACAGCTCGCTCCCACAGATCCTGAATCACCGGGCATTCCCAGAGAATGTGGTAGAAGGTACCAGTCAGATTGCAGTTACGGAGACAGAGGTCAGATGTGCGTCTACCAATCTTGGCCAGCAGGGAAGCGGACATGTATGTTCTGTGTAGTATCTTTAATTGTATGAGTCGAAATCTGTGGTTAATAGCTGATTCGCGCGGGGACATCAATGCCGCCTGCCATTCTGCCTCGTCTAAGTCTCCGATGTCGCTTTGCCATTTGTCTCGCAGAAGTTGGAAGGCATTGGGCATGTTACAAAGTTTGCGGTAGGTGTACGATATTGCTTTGGCCTGAAGGGGTTCTGACAAGAGTATCCTCTAGGGGCGAGGATTGTGGAAGGGAAGAAAGATCAGGGACATTGGTAAGTATGGCGTGTTTGATTTGGAGATAGTGGAAAGCTTCTGATTGGACCAAGTCATGTGCCTTCTGGAACTCCTCAAATGTCAGCAGTTTGCCCTTATGGAGCATGTCACCTAAAGTGGAGATGCCAATTGTGTCCCATCTGTCAAAGCCCTGATAGTGGCAGAGAGAGCCCAGTTTATGTGATGTCCATAGTGGGGTGGATAGCGTAAGCGTGTCTGCCCACCCAAGTCGTTTGTTAGCTCGGTGCCAGATTGTGATCGTGTGGGACATCGGTCCTATATATCGGGCTCGAGAGTGTTTACCATATAGGGCCTCCAGATAGCCCCGCGGCCCGTCTGGTACCGTTCTAGGTGAAAAGCCGGGTTCGTGGGTGAGCCATAAATCCATGTGTTAGTGGCCGTCAGTTGGGCAGCCCAATAGTAGAGTCGGACGTTCGGCAAGGCAATACCTCCGTCGTACCACCCCTGTGTAAGTGAGAGGAGAGCAATACGGGGAGAGCCGCCGTCCCATATGAGGAGTCGGAGGTCTCCTTCGAGTGTGTTGAAGTAAGAATCAGGTATGGGAAATGGACAGTTTTGTAAGGCATATAAGAATCGAGGGAGTGCTAACATTTTGAGGGCTGCTCTGCCGGGGAGAGAGAGGGGGAGTGATCTCCAATGAGAAATGTCATCATGAAGTCTCTGAAGTGGGCCTTTAAGGTTGCGATCGTAGAATATTTTTGGGTCTGGGGTGACGAAAATTCCGAGGTATTTGAATCCCTCCTGGGCAGGTTCAATTGAGTAGCCTCGTGGGAGGGGAGGTGGTGGGCCGTGAAGTGTGTAGATTATCGATTTGGACCAGTTAATGGAGAAACCTGAATACTTGCCAAAGTTGGTAATGACGTGTAGTAGACTATTAATAAAGGATTTGGGGGAGGAGACGTATACAAGGATGTCGTCCGCGTAGAGCGAGATCTTGTCAATTGTGTCGTCGTTCCATTGAAGGCCGTGAATAGAGTTGTCAGTCCTGACCCATTGGGCCAAAGGTTCGAGAGTGAGTGCGAACAACAAAGGGGATAGAGGGCATCCCTGTTTTGTACCTCTGTGTAGGGGAAATCGCCTGGACGTATGTCCGTTAACATAGACTTGACCCCAGAGATCAGTGTAGAGCAGTCTGATCCACTGGATGAATTTGGGACCAAAGCCATAGCGATGTAGTACCGCGAAAAGGTATGACCATTCTATAGAATCAAAAGCGAGTGTAGCGTCTAGGGAGAGGATAGCTGCGTCTTCCTGAAGGTGTGGCATTCTACACATTACGTTATGAACCCGTCGGAGGTTGAGTGCTGTATTCCGGCCTGGCAGGAAGCCAGATTGATCTTCGTGGATCAAGGCGGGAAGGACTGTCATGAGCCTGGTAGCGAGGAGCTTCGCCAGTACCTTCGCCTCCGAGTTAATCAGGGAGATTGGCCGGTAGGAGCCGCAATCGTTAGTTGGTTTATTAGGTTTACGAATGACCACTATTGATGCCAGTCGTTGGTCCGGTGGCAGGCATCCAACCTCTCGGCTCTCCTCAAACATTGCCTTAAGGTGCGGGAGGATCTCGCCCGCCATGCCTTTTAAAAACTCAATAGGGACACCGTTGGGGCCCATAGCCTTACCTGATTGAACGGCAAACAAGGCGTTTCCAACCTCTTCTGCGGTGAGGTCTGCCTCTAAGTCCTGCACTTCAGAGTCGGAGAGAGTAGGAAGTCTCATCTCATTCAGGAGCAGTTCAGACTCTTCGGGGCTATATAGTGCCTTGGCCGTGTAGATTTTCTCAAAATGGGCGGCGAAGGCCTCTGCTATTTCACCTTGGTCTGTGATAGGGGGTTGATCTGGTATGGTCAACTCTGGGATCCAGCAGGATCCCTGGTCGCGTTTCTCCAGCCATGCCAATAGTTTACCAGCCCTGTCTCCCAGTTTGTAGACACGGTGGCGAGTTTTCAGAAGCTTAGCCTGCGCCTTCTCAGAGGCCAACGCTTTATATTCCGTTAGTTTCGCGCGGAGGCGGGCCGCCGTCTCGTCAGTGGGATTTGCGTTATGGAGTGATTCTAGAGCGGTAAGGTCTGTTTCTGCCTGTCTCAGGTGCTCGCTTTGCTTACGGATGTAACCGATTTTGAGAGATAGTGCCCTACCCTTAAGTACCGCCTTATAGGCCTCCCATATAGTTATAGCGGATTTCACAGAGCCGACATTTTCCGCGAAGTAGTATTCTGTGTGTTCTAGCAAGTTGTCTTTTATGTCGGGGATTTTTAGGATCCAGGGTGTTATGATAATAGGGCCACGGGGTCTCAGGCGGTGATGTGTGAATTCTACTGTGAGTGGGGAGTGATCCGAGATTCCTCTGGGAAGCCCTTTAGGATGACGAAAGAATTCTAGGTCAGTGAGTGGTGAAAACAGATAGTCTATACGAGAGCTACTGTTGTGGGCATTGGAATAGTGTGTGAAATAAGAAGCAGTCGGGTGAGATGAACGCCATAGGTCCTCAAGCCCCACTGTCTGTGCGGAGTCAGATAAGTCGGAACCCGATCGGTGTGATGGCCGCTGGGGGTGTCGGTCCTGGGCATCATTGATTGTCATATTGAAGTCGCCCCCAATAATTAGGGGTCCTTGCGGGAGGTCTAGCATTATGCGTTGCAGGGCCTGCAATGCAGCTGTGCCTAGGGCTGGAGGGATGTAGACTGAGATGACATTCAGCGATTTGCCCTCCCAAGTGGCCTCTATTACTGCGAAACGACCCAGAGGGTCGGCCCACTTCTTTGTACACGTCGGTGCAACATTTTTCCGAACCAGGATCCCTGTCCCTCTAGATCCTGAGGTGAAGCCTGCGTGTAAGAGTAGTTTGTATCCTCCCCGGTGTAATGCTTGGCATGCATTGCCCATCAGGTGCGTTTCTTAGAGGAGGACCAAGTCTGGAGCATGGCGTTTAAGATATTGCATAACTATCCCTCTTTTAATTCTATTGCCAAGGCCATTGACGAGAGATGTCGTTGATGGGGGTGTCATGGTGGCTCAAAGGACGGAGGGTGTGTGCGGATCGGTGGTCTTGGGGGCACCAGTTGTGCCTTATCGAAAATGTCTCTCGGGTATGCCCATGGCGGGTTTAGGGAGGGACCTGGTGTGGCCGACCGCTGGGTATTGGGTGCTTTGTGAAGGTGTCGAACGTTGTGTAGGGAGGCCCTCATCAGAGACACCAGTGCGGCGTGGAAACAGGAAATAAGTCAGAAATAGCGGCAAAGTCCGAGCTAGGTTCTCCGACACCCAACTCTCTCTGAGGGAGCCGGTATTGTCTGGTAGGGAGTGTGGACTGTGCCGTGACGGCGTGTATCGCTGCATAGTAAGTTCCATGGTCATAGATTCTCTGCAATATACAAGCAAAAACAAAGCCAAAAATCATAGCATTGACTTGGTAAACTTCTCAACTACCCCCCTACCCTCCCCCCTTCTCATTTCCCCCCTTCCGCCCGCCTCCCTGCCCCCCTGCCCGCGGACTCGAAACTATCCACACCCCAACTAGGCAGAGTGCCTGTCGCCCTCCAGAACATTTTTTTAAATTTTTTTTTTTAATTTAAACTTTTTATTAGTCTCAGCAAAGTGTACACTGCTATTTAGCCAACAACCCGGAGGCAGGCAGCTCTTTTTCTGGGCGCAAATACGTTATAAGGAGCCTTAAAGTACACGTTTGTATCCAAGTAGTAAGGATATGTAGCTGTGACAAACAACGTAAACAACGAACAGCGAAGAATCGTCAAGTAGCGAGCATTATTCCATGTGAACATACATAAGATAGTCTATAAAAGCAGTAGTTCGATATGGCAGGTCTCGCAGGACTGAACACACACATACCCAGCACTGTGCAATCTCACCAAATAACTTCTCATTCATCAACAGTCCCCCCCCCCCCCCCCGCCCCAGCCAGCCAGGTCGCTATTGGTTGCCATATGTCTGCCGGGCGTGAGCGAGGCGGCATCATTTCCCAGTAGGCAGACAGCTGATTCTTACAATATAATGCAGAAGTGACCCAGTTGGATATTGTCGGCGGAGCCTTTTGCTTCCAGTGAAGCGCTATTTGGCGCTTGGCCAGTAACAAGAGCATTGCCACCAGCTTCCGGGACACACTTGGTATCTGCAGGACGAATCCCAGTAGCGCCATCAACGGGTCTGGGTCAAGCCGAAGCTCCACTATCTGCCCTATGTTACGGAAGATCAATTCCCAATATCCACGTATGGGCCCACACTCCCAAACGAAATGGTAAAACGTGGCCTCCTGATCACCACATCTCCAGCATGATGCATTATCCAGTAGACCCATTTTGTATAGCTGTGTGGGGGTGCGGTAAATTCTGTGTAGGTAATTAAAATGTATTAGACGCAGTCTGTAGTTAGGGGAGAGGTGTTCAAGTTGTGTGCAGCAGAACGTCCATTGTTTTTCTGTTATGCTGATACCCGCTTCCGCCTCCCACTGCAAACGTGAATTAGTGTGCGGCACGGGCGTTGCATTCTGTGTAGTCCTGTAGATGCGCGTGATCAACTTACGCGAGGAACTGTTCGAGAGTACGTCCTCCAGAGCCGCTAGCGTTGGGGGGGCCTCCGGGAACATTGGATATCTGCTTTTACATGCCGCCCTCAGTTGATAATAGAGTAGAAGCTCTGAAGCCGTTGGCTCAGATGATTCTATCATGTTTTGCAAGGTGACGAATATATCATCCGGGTACAAGTCTCCCGCCATTTTAAGACCACAAGCAGACGCTCTACGTGCTACCGCCGCATCCGTCAGAGGCCCCAGCAGGGGGTTGCCCTCAAGTGGCATGGAGGGAGCGTATAGAGCAGTCACCCCCGCCCGTCGAGCAATGCCCGCCCATGCCCACCTCACCACCTCAACAGTGTCTATGTCCTCCCGCAATCGTTTATAATTTTTGTAAACCGCTGCCTTCAGGGGGCAGGGCGCCGCCATGTCAGTCTCTATCGCCACGTGCGGCTGGTAAGGGATCGGATGATGCCAGTAATACAGGTAGTGGGCCTGCGCACTGTACGCATACAGCTCGAAGTCTGGGGCCGCCAGACCTCCCTGGTGGAATGGGACAGTGAGAAGGTTCCAGGTCACTCTAGGTTGTCTGCCCGCCCAGACCAACTCGATTGCAGTCGACCGAAGGCGGCGAAAAAATGCCACAGTTAAGGGCAATGGTATGTTGAGAGACAAGTAAAGAAATTTAGGGAGCACCACCATTTTAAGGATAGCTATGCGGCCCGTCAGTGACAACGGCAGAGTTTTCCATCTCTTTACCTTGCTCTCAAACCAGTCTACCGCCACCCCGAAGTTCGATAACCATATTTCTTGTATGGAACGGCTTATTCGGATGCCGAGGTATTTGACTTCGTCATCAACCCATGCTATTGGGAATTCGTGTGGCATTGAACAGTACCGTCCGTCAACGGCAGCATTGTCGATTTCGACCAGTTTATGTTTATGCCAGTGAGCCCACTATAGCGTACAACCTCCCTCATCAGCGGATCGAAGTTGTCAGCCGGGTTCATCATATAAATGGTGATGTCGGCGTACATGGACACCAGTAGGCCTCGTGACGTGAATCCAATGCTGCGCTGCGTGTGGTGCTGGCGCAGACGCGCAGCGAGGGGTTCGGTTGCAATAGCAAACAGCAGAGGTGACAGTGGGCACCCCTGCCTAGTCCCTCTGGTGATTGAGATAGGAACAGACACCTGCCCATTCACCCGCACACGAGCAGTCGGTTTGTTATACAGTATCTTTTTTTTTTTTTTTTTTAAACCTTTATTCGTATTAAAAGGATATACAAATCTGGGCCTACAACCAAATTGGCCGGCCACAATACGGAAATCGGGCAAAAGATCCAGAGCGAGCATTACAGTACCAATCATTAAGGAGCATGAGCAATACAATCCCGGAAAGGGGGAAACACAAAAGATCTAGGCGACCAGCAAACAGGAGCAGAGAAGGTTAATTTTATAATATGGGGAGAAGGAGTACGACAGGTTCAGTGTCAACATAGAAGAATCCGAATTCCCAAGACAAACCCTCAACAACAGTAAGGGGGTATGGGGCCGCAATACAGGAGAGGCAACACCGTATACATAGGTATAAAAACAGTTGCGTTAAACACAATCAACATGCGATCACTATCGACTTTGCATGCCCACCACCCAATAGCACATCGGAACCAGAACGAAGGGATCGGATGAATATCTTACCAAAACTAACCCGTCATACTAACCTTGGGTAAAAAGGGGGAGAGGAAAGAGGGGGGGGGGAGAAGAAAGAGGGGGGGGGGAGAAGAAGACAAGAAGGGAGAAAAAGGAAGAAAGGGAATTGAAAACAAAAAACGAAAGAGAAGAGCGCCACGCCGACACAGGCGTCCCGCGGCGGGGAACACAGGAGAGAGCAGGAGCATTAGCAACGAGGAGGGTATTGCAGTCGCCATGGAAAACAGCAGAACTATAAGATCAACGACGCTACAGACCCACCCCCTGTCATACCACGGGAGGCAAGGACAGACGCGGCACTCCTATAAAGAGATACAAAAGGGCCATAGAACTGAGGAAAATGAACATCAAATAGGACCCAACCCACCCATCCCACCCTGCACCCCTGTAGAAGGCTACGGCCTACCCTTCAGACAGCGTGCCTGTCGCCCTAAACCAGAACCCGAAATGCAGTAGAGAGAAGAGAAAGGAAGAATAAATGAGACAAAAAGAAAACATGAACACAAAGGAAGAAATGGGAGGGAGGAGCAAGAGGGCGGAAACAAATACAGTCGGCCACAGCCCTCCGCCCAACCTTACACTCATTTTACGAATGAACCAGAACGACACGATATCGAGCGCCATAATACTTACAGGGGGGGACCTCCCACCGCGCTATGAATATAAGCAACTACACCACAAGTTCGTACACCAAAAATCCACCGGAAGTTGTGCACATCACCCCAATCCTTTCTTAACCACAAACCCCACCCACCACATGACAATGTGAAGTGAGCCACTCGATACGAGACAAGCACACAATTGAGAGAGTACGATAAAGACATAGACAAGGGGGGGTCAATCAACCCGCAAGTGAGCAAAAGTTCAAATAGGTAGTTCAAATGTATCAGCAACAGCAGCACGGGCGGTGAAAAACAGTTCAGTTTCGCCGTTCGAAAACGCGGGAGTTTCCCCGCAATGTAGAAACACGAACTCGTAGATGCAGAGACAGGCAACAGTCCAGCATTCCTCCCAGGGACCCAAGCGGGACCGGGCTCTGGCACAACATCCGAGTCCCCGATCTCAATACTTCGAAGAGCAGGGAGTTCCAAAGCCACTGGCCCACTAAGTGGTCGATGAACAGTGGAAATAACCCTCACAACAGCCGAAGGGGGCGAGGCAATGGAAGCACTGGGACAAGGGGGATGCATGAAGAAGCGTCCATCCAAGATGGCGGCGGACCGCGACGAGTGTATAGGGGCATTGGGGGCCTGGGACGCGTGCAAGGATCTCAGGGCATCAAGAACATCTCCAATTGTAGGCTCACGCACACATGTCCAGGCCCCCGTGCAGTCCGGCAACCCAAGTCCGCCGCCACGAGGTGATCCATATTCCAAATAGGCGGCAGCCATTTTGTGAAGTCAGCCCCTTCACCACCCTCCGTTACTCTCAAACGGTTCAAAAATGTAGGACTTTACAGAGCTCCGGGGGGACCTGGCGATGGCGGCCTCGGTGCAGAAAGGGTACTCGCCCAATGCGGGGGTCCTCCTACATTAACGCCGGCGCTCCTCACAAGCAGAGTCCAGGCGCGAGGGTCCAGGGTCACCGGACGCAACAGCGGCGGGGAGGACCCCTTCACATGATCAGTCCCCGGAGCATCGCGCCCCGCATCAGCCTCAGGCCACCAGGACTGGCCCGGCTCAGGATCACCAGGATGTTCGCACAACGGCTCTCACCAGTGGCTCACTCTCTCGGCCGGGGCCGACAGTCACAGCAACACCAGGCCGGATCCCATAGGCGAGGTCCCGGGCCAGGCTCCACGGAGGCCCCGGTCCATTCGGGGGGGCACAACTTCGGAACCGCGGCACGTCGGAGCTTCCGGGAAAGACGGTGAGTATGAGCAAAGCGTTATGTTCCCAGTTCTTCGATAATGTGTCGTCTCCGGACAGGATATAAAGCAGGATGTACGAGTCAGGCCGGAGGGCTGACGGAGCCGAGCTAAAAGGCGACCATTACGCTCGCGAGCTTGGCTCCTCCCCCCAGTTATACAGTATCTTAATGCGCCTTGCGAATAGCGGGCTGAAACCCATACGGGTAAAACGCGTAAGCAGGAACTTCCACTCTAGGGAGTCAAACGCTTTCGTCGCGTCCAGCAACGCGGCAGCAGCTTGAACCTTGGGATCCAGATAGTGTAGGAGCCCAAACAGAACTCTCAGGTTGTGCGAGGTGGACCTCTAGAACAAATCCAGATTGGTCAGAAAGCGCTATCTGCCGAAGCATGTATTTCAGGCGGTCCGCTAGTAGTTTCGCATATATTTTAGCATCTATATTGATTAACCAGAGCGGGCGATAGGAGTCGGGGTGAGCGGGGTCCTTATCAGGTTTAAGTAGCGTGATGATCAACGCCTCGCGCATCGATTGTGGGAGTATGCCTGTTTCAACTGCCTCCTCAAAGACCCTGTGCAGTCTCGGGACAAGTATATCCGAATATTCCTTATAGAACTCAGTCGTCAGTCCGTCAGGGCCTGGCGCTTTGCCTGGCGGCAGGCTTGCTATAACCCCTTTTATGTCGTCTTGCGTGAACGGCAAGTCCATATATTGTCTAGCGCCATTATTAAACCATGCTAATGCTATCGTGTCCAGGTAGTCCGTAAGGACCCGATCGTCTGGTGTAACCTTGGAAGTGTATAGTGTCTTGTAATAGTCAGTCATGACATTAAGAATGGCTTGTGGCTCCCTCACCGTGTCCCCTCCCTCGACCTGTAGCTCCAAAACGTAGTCCATACCCCTCGGAGCTCGAAGCATATTCGCAAGTGTACGCCCTGCCCTCTCGCCCTCACCGTAACGTCTAGCTTGGCCATCTTTAGCTAAGAATGCAACTTCCCTATCTGCCTCTTCCTGGTATTGAGTCAGTTTCGTTCTGAAATCAGCGCGAGCCCTATCTGTTGGCGCCTGGGTTAGTGTGGATTCTAGTGCAGCCAGTTCCGACTCCAATGTGTTCAATGTGTTTCTAATCGACCTCAGCACCCCAGACTTTAGTGACATACAGTGTCCTCTCGTCACCACTTTGCAGGCCTCCCATAGTGTGCCTGGGGAATCTACGGAACCTTCGTTAAGTTCAAAGTATCCCTCTAACTTATCTCTCAATGCCTGCTGGAACACTTGGTCCCGGAGCGCCCGGGAAGGAAATCTCCAGCTGAAAGGTTGGGCGTATTGTGATGGAGTAGACGGTGTCAGGCACACCGGGGAATGATCGGACAGTGACCGTGGAAGGTGTGTGATGTCGAGTGTGAGGGCGTGTAGTTCCCTGGATAGTAGCCAATAGTCAAGCCTGGACCATGCAGATCTGTGCATCGTTAAACAAGTACCCTCCCGGGTCCCAGGGTGTAACACTCTCCAGGAATCTATCAATGAGGCATCCTCGACGATGTCACCCAGTGCTGCTGCTGCTCTAGGGTGATGCTCTCTGACTGTTCCCTGTCTATCCATAGAGTCTGACAGTACCACATTATAATCTCCACCCCACAGAATCGCAGCAGGGCCACGCGCCTGGATCTTATGCCACAGATCACAGTAGAAACCAGGGTTGTCATCGTTAGGGCCATAAACATTCACCAACACAGTTCGCATGCCACACAGCATTCCCACCATTAGTAGAAACCTGCCTTCACAGTCTTTCACTTCTTCAAACGCTTTCCATTGGAGGTCTCGCCTTATCAGTATCGCCACCCCTCGT